>NW_027143814.1:0-47394 GCF_026170545.1 Melanerpes formicivorus
ACCTAGCACCAAATCCAATTTGCCATCTGATCTAACTTCTGGAGGCAGTCAAAATGATCCTTAGAATTCTTCCCTACCTTATTCCTGTGCTGAGATACAGGCTGCTCCAACCTGCTGTAAAATGCTTGATTTCGAGAGTGAGCGAAACTAATGAAAACATTGTTGGGGTAAAACCTAAAGGGAAAGACCTAGCACCAAATCCAATTTGCCATCTGATCTAACTTCTGGAGGCAGTCAAAATGATCCTTAGAATTCTTCCCTACCTTATTCCTGTGCTGAGATACAGGCTGCTCCAACCTGCTGTAAAATGCTTGATTTCGAGAGGTGAGCGAAAGTAATGAAAACATTGTTGGGGTAAAACCTAAAGGGAAAGACCTAGCACCAAATCCAATTTGCCATCTGATCTAACTTCTGGAGGCAGTCAAAATGATCCTTAGAATTCTTCCCTACCTTATTCCTGTGCTGAGATACAGGCTGCTCCAACCTGCTGTAAAATGCTTGATTTCGAGAGTGAGCGAAACTAATGAAAACATTGTTGGGGTAAAACCTAATGGGAAAGACCTAGCACCAAATCCAATTTGCCATCTGATCTAACTTCTGGAGGCAGTCAAAATGATCCTTAGAATTCTTCCCTACCTTATTCCTGTGCTGAGATACAGGCTGCTCCAACCTGCTGTAAAATGCTTGATTTCGAGAGTGAGCGAAACTAATGAAAACATTGTTGGGGTAAAACCTAAAGGGAAAGACCTAGCACCAAATCCAATTTGCCATCTGATCTAACTTCTGGAGGCAGTCAAAATGAGCCTTAGAATTCTTCCCTACCTTATTCCTGTGCTGAGATACAGGCTGCTCCAACCTGCTGTAAAATGCTTGATTTCGAGAGTGAGCGAAACTAATGAAAACATTGTTGGGGTAAAACCTAAAGGGAAAGACCTAGCACCAAATCCAATTTGCCATCTGATCTAACTTCTGGAGGCAGTCAAAATGAGCCTTAGAATTCTTCCCTACCTTATTCCTGTGCTGAGATACAGGCTGCTCGAACCTGCTGTAAAATGCTTGATTTCGAGAGTGAGCGAAACTAATGAAAACATTGTTGGGGTAAAACCTAAAGGGAAAGACCTAGCACCAAATCCAATTTGCCATCTGATCTAACTTCTGGAGGCAGTCAAAATGAGCCTTAGAATTCTTCCCTACCTTATTCCTGTGCTGAGATACAGGCTGCTCCAACCTGCTGTAAAATGCTTGATTTCGAGAGTGAGCGAAACTAATGAAAACATTGTTGGGGTAAAACCTAAAGGGAAAGACCTAGCACCAAATTCCATTGGCCATCTGATCTAACTTCTGGAGGCAGTCAAAATGATCCTTAGAATTCTTCCCTACCTTATTCCTGTGCTGAGATACAGGCTGCTCCAACCTGCTGTAAAATGCTTGATTTCGAGAGTGAGCGAAACTAATGAAAACATTGTTGGGGTAAAACCTAAAGGGAAAGACCTAGCACCAAATCCAATTTGCCATCTGATCTAACTTCTGGAGGCAGTCAAAATGAGCCTTAGAATTCTTCCCTACCTTATTCCTGTGCTGAGATACAGGCTGCTCCAACCTGCTGTAAAATGCTTGATTTCGAGAGTGAGCGAAACTAATGAAAACATTGTTGGGGTAAAACCTAAAGGGAAAGACCTAGCACCAAATCCAATTTGCCATCTGATCTAACTTCTGGAGGCAGTCAAAATGATCCTTAGAATTCTTCCCTACCTTATTCCTGTGCTGAGATACAGGCTGCTCCAACCTGCTGTAAAATGCTTGATTTCGAGAGTGAGCGAAACTAATGAAAACATTGTTGGGGTAAAACCTAAAGGGAAAGACCTAGCACCAAATCCAATTTGCCATCTGATCTAACTTCTGGAGGCAGTCAAAATGAGCCTTAGAATTCTTCCCTACCTTATTCCTGTGCTGAGATACAGGCTGCTCCAACCTGCTGTAAAATGCTTGATTTCGAGAGTGAGCGAAACTAATGAAAACATTGTTGGGGTAAAACCTAAAGGGAAAGACCTAGCACCAAATCCAATTTGCCATCTGATCTAACTTCTGGAGGCAGTCAAAATGAGCCTTAGAATTCTTCCCTACCTTATTCCTGTGCTGAGATACAGGCTGCTCCAACCTGCTGTAAAATGCTTGATTTCGAGAGTGAGCGAAACTAATGAAAACATTGTTGGGGTAAAACCTAAAGGGAAAGACCTAGCACCAAATCCAATTTGCCATCTGATCTAACTTCTGGAGGCAGTCAAAATGAGCCTTAGAATTCTTCCCTACCTTATTCCTGTGCTGAGATACAGGCTGCTCCAACCTGCTGTAAAATGCTTGATTTCGAGAGTGAGCGAAACTAATGAAAACATTGTTGGGGTAAAACCTAAAGGGAAAGACCTAGCACCAAATCCAATTTGCCATCTGATCTAACTTCTGGAGGCAGTCAAAATGAGCATTTGAATTCTTCCCTACCTTATTCCTGTGCTGAGATACAGGCTGCTCCAACCTGCTGTAAAATGCTTGATTTCGAGAGTGAGCGAAACTAATGAAAACATTGTTGGGGTAAAACCTAAAGGGAAAGACCTAGCACCAAATCCAATTTGCCATCTGATCTAACTTCTGGAGGCAGTCAAAATGAGCCTTTGAATTCTTCCCTACCTTATTCCTGTGCTGAGATACAGGCTGCTCCAACCTGCTGTAAAATGCTTGATTTCGAGAGTGAGCGAAACTAATGAAAACATTGTTGGGGTAAAACCTAAAGGGAAAGACCTAGCACCAAATCCAATTTGCCATCTGATCTAACTTCTGGAGGCAGTCAAAATGATCCTTAGAATTCTTCCCTACCTTATTCCTGTGCTGAGATACAGGCTGCTCCAACCTGCTGTAAAATGCTTGATTTCGAGAGTGAGCGAAACTAATGAAAACATTGTTGGGGTAAAACCTAAAGGGAAAGACCTAGCACCAAATCCAATTTGCCATCTGATCTAACTTCTGGAGGCAGTCAAAATGATCCTTAGAATTCTTCCCTACCTTATTCCTGTGCTGAGATACAGGCTGCTCCAACCTGCTGTAAAATGCTTGATTTCGAGAGTGAGCGAAACTAATGAAAACATTGTTGGGGTAAAACCTAAAGGGAAAGACCTAGCACCAAATCCAATTTGCCATCTGATCTAACTTCTGGAGGCAGTCAAAATGATCCTTAGAATTCTTCCCTACCTTATTCCTGTGCTGAGATACAGGCTGCTCCAACCTGCTGTAAAATGCTTGATTTCGAGAGTGAGCGAAACTAATGAAAACATTGTTGGGGTAAAACCTAAAGGGAAAGACCTAGCACCAAATCCAATTTGCCATCTGATCTAACTTCTGGAGGCAGTCAAAATGATCCTTAGAATTCTTCCCTACCTTATTCCTGTGCTGAGATACAGGCTGCTCCAACCTGCTGTAAAATGCTTGATTTCGAGAGTGAGCGAAACTAATGAAAACATTGTTGGGGTAAAACCTAATGGGAAAGACCTAGCACCAAATCCAATTTGCCATCTGATCTAACTTCTGGAGGCAGTCAAAATGATCCTTAGAATTCTTCCCTACCTTATTCCTGTGCTGAGATACAGGCTGCTCCAACCTGCTGTAAAAATGCTTGATTTCGAGAGTGAGCGAAACTAATGAAAACATTGTTGGGGTAAAACCTAAAGGGAAAGACCTAGCACCAAATCCAATTTGCCATCTGATCTAACTTCTGGAGGCAGTCAAAATGAGCCTTAGAATTCTTCCCTACCTTATTCCTGTGCTGAGATACAGGCTGCTCCAACCTGCTGTAAAATGCTTGATTTCGAGAGTGAGCGAAACTAATGAAAACATTGTTGGGGTAAAACCTAAAGGGAAAGACCTAGCACCAAATCCAATTTGCCATCTGATCTAACTTCTGGAGGCAGTCAAAATGAGCCTTAGAATTCTTCCCTACCTTATTCCTGTGCTGAGATACAGGCTGCTCCAACCTGCTGTAAAATGCTTGATTTCGAGAGTGAGCGAAACTAATGAAAACATTGTTGGGGTAAAACCTAAAGGGAAAGACCTAGCACCAAATCCAATTTGCCATCTGATCTAACTTCTGGAGGCAGTCAAAATGAGCCTTAGAATTCTTCCCTACCTTATTCCTGTGCTGAGATACAGGCTGCTCCAACCTGCTGTAAAATGCTTGATTTCGAGAGTGAGCGAAACTAATGAAAACATTGTTGGGGTAAAACCTAAAGGGAAAGACCTAGCACCAAATTCCATTGGCCATCTGATCTAACTTCTGGAGGCAGTCAAAATGATCCTTAGAATTCTTCCCTACCTTATTCCTGTGCTGAGATACAGGCTGCTCCAACCTGCTGTAAAATGCTTGATTTCGAGGAGTGAGCGAAACTAATGAAAACATTGTTGGGGTAAAACCTAAAGGGAAAGACCTAGCACCAAATCCAATTTGCCATCTGATCTAACTTCTGGAGGCAGTCAAAATGAGCCTTAGAATTCTTCCCTACCTTATTCCTGTGCTGAGATACAGGCTGCTCCAACCTGCTGTAAAATGCTTGATTTCGAGAGTGAGCGAAACTAATGAAAACATTGTTGGGGTAAAACCTAAAGGGAAAGACCTAGCACCAAATCCAATTTGCCATCTGATCTAACTTCTGGAGGCAGTCAAAATGATCCTTAGAATTCTTCCCTACCTTATTCCTGTGCTGAGATACAGGCTGCTCCAACCTGCTGTAAAATGCTTGATTTCGAGAGTGAGCGAAACTAATGAAAACATTGTTGGGGTAAAACCTAAAGGGAAAGACCTAGCACCAAATCCAATTTGCCATCTGATCTAACTTCTGGAGGCAGTCAAAATGATCCTTAGAATTCTTCCCTACCTTATTCCTGTGCTGAGATACAGGCTGCTCCAACCTGCTGTAAAATGCTTGATTTCGAGAGTGAGCGAAACTAATGAAAACATTGTTGGGGTAAAACCTAAAGGGAAAGACCTAGCACCAAATCCAATTTGCCATCTGATCTAACTTCTGGAGGCAGTCAAAATGATCCTTAGAATTCTTCCCTACCTTATTCCTGTGCTGAGATACAGGCTGCTCCAACCTGCTGTAAAATGCTTGATTTCGAGAGTGAGCGAAACTAATGAAAACATTGTTGGGGTAAAACCTAAAGGGAAAGACCTAGCACCAAATCCAATTTGCCATCTGATCTAACTTCTGGAGGCAGTCAAAATGAGCCTTAGAATTCTTCCCTACCTTATTCCTGTGCTGAGATACAGGCTGCTCCAACCTGCTGTAAAATGCTTGATTTCGAGAGTGAGCGAAACTAATGAAAACATTGTTGGGGTAAAACCTAAAGGGAAAGACCTAGCACCAAATCCAATTTGCCATCTGATCTAACTTCTGGAGGCAGTCAAAATGAGCCTTAGAATTCTTCCCTACCTTATTCCTGTGCTGAGATACAGGCTGCTCCAACCTGCTGTAAAATGCTTGATTTCGAGAGTGAGCGAAACTAATGAAAACATTGTTGGGGTAAAACCTAAAGGGAAAGACCTAGCACCAAATCCAATTTGCCATCTGATCTAACTTCTGGAGGCAGTCAAAATGAGCCTTAGAATTCTTCCCTACCTTATTCCTGTGCTGAGATACAGGCTGCTCCAACCTGCTGTAAAATGCTTGATTTCGAGAGTGAGCGAAACTAATGAAAACATTGTTGGGGTAAAACCTAAAGGGAAAGACCTAGCACCAAATCCAATTTGCCATCTGATCTAACTTCTGGAGGCAGTCAAAATGAGCCTTAGAATTCTTCCCTACCTTATTCCTGTGCTGAGATACAGGCTGCTCCAACCTGCTGTAAAATGCTTGATTTCGAGAGTGAGCGAAACTAATGAAAACATTGTTGGGGTAAAACCTAAAGGGAAAGACCTAGCACCAAATCCAATTTGCCATCTGATCTAACTTCTGGAGGCAGTCAAAATGAGCCTTAGAATTCTTCCCTACCTTATTCCTGTGCTGAGATACAGGCTGCTCCAACCTGCTGTAAAATGCTTGATTTCGAGAGTGAGCGAAACTAATGAAAACATTGTTGGGGTAAAACCTAAAGGGAAAGACCTAGCACCAAATCCAATTTGCCATCTGATCTAACTTCTGGAGGCAGTCAAAATGATCCTTAGAATTCTTCCCTACCTTATTCCTGTGCTGAGATACAGGCTGCTCCAACCTGCTGTAAAATGCTTGATTTCGAGAGTGAGCGAAACTAATGAAAACATTGTTGGGGTAAAACCTAAAGGGAAAGACCTAGCACCAAATCCAATTTGCCATCTGATCTAACTTCTGGAGGCAGTCAAAATGAGCCTTAGAATTCTTCCCTACCTTATTCCTGTGCTGAGATACAGGCTGCTCCAACCTGCTGTAAAATGCTTGATTTCGAGAGTGAGCGAAACTAATGAAAACATTGTTGGGGTAAAACCTAAAGGGAAAGACCTAGCACCAAATCCAATTTGCCATCTGATCTAACTTCTGGAGGCAGTCAAAATGAGCCTTAGAATTCTTCCCTACCTTATTCCTGTGCTGAGATACAGGCTGCTCCAACCTGCTGTAAAATGCTTGATTTCGAGAGTGAGCGAAACTAATGAAAACATTGTTGGGGTAAAACCTAAAGGGAAAGACCTAGCACCAAATCCAATTTGCCATCTGATCTAACTTCTGGAGGCAGTCCAAAATGATCCTTAGAATTCTTCCCTACCTTATTCCTGTGCTGAGATACAGGCTGCTCCAACCTGCTGTAAAATGCTTGATTTCGAGAGTGAGCGAAACTAATGAAAACATTGTTGGGGTAAAACCTAAAGGGAAAGACCTAGCACCAAATCCAATTTGCCATCTGATCTAACTTCTGGAGGCAGTCAAAATGAGCCTTAGAATTCTTCCCTACCTTATTCCTGTGCTGAGATACAGGCTGCTCCAACCTGCTGTAAAATGCTTGATTTCGAGAGTGAGCGAAACTAATGAAAACATTGTTGGGGTAAAACCTAAAGGGAAAGACCTAGCACCAAGTCCAATTTGCCATCTGATCTAACTTCTGGAGGCAGTCAAAATGATCCTTAGAATTCTTCCCTACCTTATTCCTGTGCTGAGATACAGGCTGCTCCAACCTGCTGTAAAATGCTTGATTTCGAGAGTGAGCGAAACTAATGAAAACATTGTTGGGGTAAAACCTAAAGGGAAAGACCTAGCACCAAATCCAATTTGCCATCTGATCTAACTTCTGGAGGCAGTCAAAATGAGCCTGAGAATTCTTCCCTACCTTATTCCTGTGCTGAGATACAGGCTGCTCCAACCTGCTGTAAAATGCTTGATTTTGAGAGTGAGCGAAACTAATGAAAACATTGTTGGGGTAAAACCTAAAGGGAAAGACCTAGCACCAAATCCAATTTGCCATCTGATCTAACTTCTGGAGGCAGTCAAAATGAGCCTTAGAATTCTTCCCTACCTTATTCCTGTGCTGAGATACAGGCTGCTCCAACCTGCTGTAAAATGCTTGATTTCGAGAGTGAGCGAAACTAATGAAAACATTGTTGGGGTAAAACCTAAAGGGAAAGACCTAGCACCAAATCCAATTTGCCATCTGATCTAACTTCTGGAGGCAGTCAAAATGATCCTTAGAATTCTTCCCTACCTTATTCCTGTGCTGAGATACAGGCTGCTCCAACCTGCTGTAAAATGCTTGATTTCGAGAGTGAGCGAAACTAATGAAAACATTGTTGGGGTAAAACCTAAAGGGAAAGACCTAGCACCAAATCCAATTTGCCATCTGATCTAACTTCTGGAGGCAGTCAAAATGAGCCTTAGAATTCTTCCCTACCTTATTCCTGTGCTGAGATACAGGCTGCTCCAACCTGCTGTAAAATGCTTGATTTCGAGAGTGAGCGAAACTAATGAAAACATTGTTGGGGTAAAACCTAAAGGGAAAGACCTAGCACCAAATCCAATTTGCCATCTGATCTAACTTCTGGAGGCAGTCAAAATGAGCCTTAGAATTCTTCCCTACCTTATTGCTGTGCTGAGATACAGGCTGCTCCAACCTGCTGTAAAATGCTTGATTTCGAGAGTGAGCGAAACTAATGAAAACATTGTTGGGGTAAAACCTAAAGGGAAAGACCTAGCACCAAATCCAATTTGCCATCTGATCTAACTTCTGGAGGCAGTCAAAATGAGCCTGAGAATTCTTCCCTACCTTATTCCTGTGCTGAGATACAGGCTGCTCCAACCTGCTGTAAAATGCTTGATTTCGAGAGTGAGCGAAACTAATGAAAACATTGTTGGGGGTAAAACCTAAAGGGAAAGACCTAGCACCAAATCCAATTTGCCATCTGATCTAACTTCTGGAGGCAGTCAAAATGAGCCTTAGAATTCTTCCCTACCTTATTCCTGTGCTGAGATACAGGCTGCTCCAACCTGCTGTAAAATGCTTGATTTCGAGAGTGAGCGAAACTAATGAAAACATTGTTGGGGTAAAACCTAAAGGGAAAGACCTAGCACCAAATCCAATTTGCCATCTGATCTAACTTCTGGAGGCAGTCAAAATGAGCCTTAGAATTCTTCCCTACCTTATTCCTGTGCTGAGATACAGGCTGCTCCAACCTGCTGTAAAATGCTTGATTTCGAGAGTGAGCGAAACTAATGAAAACATTGTTGGGGTAAAACCTAAAGGGAAAGACCTAGCACCAAATCCAATTTGCCATCTGATCTAACTTCTGGAGGCAGTCAAACTGAGCCTTAGAATTCTTCCCTACCTTATTCCTGTGCTGAGATACAGGCTGCTCCAACCTGCTGTAAAATGCTTGATTTCGAGAGTGAGCGAAACTAATGAAAACATTGTTTGGGTAAAACCTAAAGGGAAAGACCTAGCACCAAATCCAATTTGCCATCTGATCTAACTTCTGGAGGCAGTCAAAATGATCCTTAGAATTCTTCCCTACCTTATTCCTGTGCTGAGATACAGGCTGCTCCAACCTGCTGTAAAATGCTTGATTTCGAGAGTGAGCGAAACTAATGAAAACATTGTTGGGGTAAAACCTAAAGGGAAAGACCTAGCACCAAATCCAATTTGCCATCTGATCTAACTTCTGGAGGCAGTCAAAATGAGCCTTAGAATTCTTCCCCTACCTTATTCCTGTGCTGAGATACAGGCTGCTCCAACCTGCTGTAAAATGCTTGATTTCGAGAGTGAGCGAAACTAATGAAAACATTGTTGGGGTAAAACCTAAAGGGAAAGACCTAGCACCAAATCCAATTTGCCACCTGATCTTACTTCTGGAGGCAGTCAAAATGATCCTTAGAATTCTTCCCTACCTTATTCCTGTGCTGAGATACAGGCTGCTCCAACCTGCTGTAAAATGCTTGATTTCGAGAGTGAGCGAAACTAATGAAAACATTGTTGGGGTAAAACCTAAAGGGAAAGACCTAGCACCAAATCCAATTTGCCATCTGATCTAACTTCTGGAGGCAGTCAAAATGAGCCTTAGAATTCTTCCCTACCTTATTCCTGTGCTGAGATACAGGCTGCTCCAACCTGCTGTAAAATGCTTGATTTCGAGAGTGAGCGAAACTAATGAAAACATTGTTGGGGTAAAACCTAAAGGGAAAGACCTAGCACCAAATCCAATTTGCCATCTGATCTAACTTCTGGAGGCAGTCAAAATGAGCCTTAGAATTCTTCCCTACCTTATTCCTGTGCTGAGATACAGGCTGCTCCAACCTGCTGTAAAATGCTTGATTTCGAGAGTGAGCGAAACTAATGAAAACATTGTTGGGGTAAAACCTAAAGGGAAAGACCTAGCACCAAATCCAATTTGCCATCTGATCTAACTTCTGGAGGCAGTCAAAATGATCCTTAGAATTCTTCCCTACCTTATTCCTGTGCTGAGATACAGGCTGCTCCAACCTGCTGTAAAATGCTTGATTTCGAGAGTGAGCGAAACTAATGAAAACATTGTTGGGGTAAAACCTAAAGGGAAAGACCTAGCACCAAATCCAATTTGCCATCTGATCTAACTTCTGGAGGCAGTCAAAATGAGCCTTAGAATTCTTCCCTACCTTATTCCTGTGCTGAGATACAGGCTGCTCCAACCTGCTGTAAAATGCTTGATTTCGAGAGTGAGCGAAACTAATGAAAACATTGTTGGGGTAAAACCTAAAGGGAAAGACCTAGCACCAAATCCAATTTGCCATCTGATCTAACTTCTGGAGGCAGTCAAAATGAGCCTTAGAATTCTTCCCTACCTTATTGCTGTGCTGAGATACAGGCTGCTCCAACCTGCTGTAAAATGCTTGATTTCGAGAGGTGAGCGAAACTAATGAAAACATTGTTGGGGTAAAACCTAAAGGGAAAGACCTAGCACCAAATCCAATTTGCCATCTGATCTAACTTCTGGAGGCAGTCAAAATGAGCCTGAGAATTCTTCCCTACCTTATTCCTGTGCTGAGATACAGGCTGCTCCAACCTGCTGTAAAATGCTTGATTTCGAGAGTGAGCGAAACTAATGAAAACATTGTTGGGGTAAAACCTAAAGGGAAAGACCTAGCACCAAATCCAATTTGCCATCTGATCTAACTTCTGGAGGCAGTCAAAATGAGCCTTAGAATTCTTCCCTACCTTATTCCTGTGCTGAGATACAGGCTGCTCCAACCTGCTGTAAAATGCTTGATTTCGAGAGTGAGCGAAACTAATGAAAACATTGTTGGGGGTAAAACCTAAAGGGAAAGACCTAGCACCAAATCCAATTTGCCATCTGATCTAACTTCTGGAGGCAGTCAAAATGAGCCTTAGAATTCTTCCCTACCTTATTCCTGTGCTGAGATACAGGCTGCTCCAACCTGCTGTAAAATGCTTGATTTCGAGAGTGAGCGAAACTAATGAAAACATTGTTGGGGTAAAACCTAAAGGGAAAGACCTAGCACCAAATCCAATTTGCCATCTGATCTAACTTCTGGAGGCAGTCAAACTGAGCCTTAGAATTCTTCCCTACCTTATTCCTGTGCTGAGATACAGGCTGCTCCAACCTGCTGTAAAATGCTTGATTTCGAGAGTGAGCGAAACTAATGAAAACATTGTTTGGGTAAAACCTAAAGGGAAAGACCTAGCACCAAATCCAATTTGCCATCTGATCTAACTTCTGGAGGCAGTCAAAATGATCCTTAGAATTCTTCCCTACCTTATTCCTGTGCTGAGATACAGGCTGCTCCAACCTGCTGTAAAATGCTTGATTTCGAGAGTGAGCGAAACTAATGAAAACATTGTTGGGGTAAAACCTAAAGGGAAAGACCTAGCACCAAATCCAATTTGCCATCTGATCTAACTTCTGGAGGCAGTCAAAATGAGCCTTAGAATTCTTCCCTACCTTATTCCTGTGCTGAGATACAGGCTGCTCCAACCTGCTGTAAAATGCTTGATTTCGAGAGTGAGCGAAACTAATGAAAACATTGTTGGGGTAAAACCTAAAGGGAAAGACCTAGCACCAAATCCAATTTGCCACCTGATCTTACTTCTGGAGGCAGTCAAAATGATCCTTAGAATTCTTCCCTACCTTATTCCTGTGCTGAGATACAGGCTGCTCCAACCTGCTGTAAAATGCTTGATTTCGAGAGTGAGCGAAACTAATGAAAACATTGTTGGGGTAAAACCTAAAGGGAAAGACCTAGCACCAAATCCAATTTGCCATCTGATCTAACTTCTGGAGGCAGTCAAAATGAGCCTTAGAATTCTTCCCTACCTTATTCCTGTGCTGAGATACAGGCTGCTCCAACCTGCTGTAAAATGCTTGATTTCGAGAGTGAGCGAAACTAATGAAAACATTGTTGGGGTAAAACCTAAAGGGAAAGACCTAGCACCAAATCCAATTTGCCATCTGATCTAACTTCTGGAGGCAGTCAAAATGAGCCTTAGAATTCTTCCCTACCTTATTCCTGTGCTGAGATACAGGCTGCTCCAACCTGCTGTAAAATGCTTGATTTCGAGAGTGAGCGAAACTAATGAAAACATTGTTGGGGTAAAACCTAAAGGGAAAGACCTAGCACCAAATCCAATTTGCCATCTGATCTAACTTCTGGAGGCAGTCAAAATGATCCTTAGAATTCTTCCCTACCTTATTCCTGTGCTGAGATACAGGCTGCTCCAACCTGCTGTAAAATGCTTGATTTCGAGAGTGAGCGAAACTAATGAAAACATTGTTGGGGTAAAACCTAAAGGGAAAGACCTAGCACCAAATCCAATTTGCCATCTGATCTAACTTCTGGAGGCAGTCAAAATGATCCTTAGAATTCTTCCCTACCTTATTCCTGTGCTGAGATACAGGCTGCTCCAACCTGCTGTAAAATGCTTGATTTCGAGAGTGAGCGAAACTAATGAAAACATTGTTGGGGTAAAACCTAAAGGGAAAGACCTAGCACCAAATCCAATTTGCCATCTGATCTAACTTCTGGAGGCAGTCAAAATGAGCCTTAGAATTCTTCCCTACCTTATTCCTGTGCTGAGATACAGGCTGCTCCAACCTGCTGTAAAATGCTTGATTTCGAGAGTGAGCGAAACTAATGAAAACATTGTTGGGGTAAAACCTAAAGGGAAAGACCTAGCACCAAATCCAATTTGCCATCTGATCTAACTTCTGGAGGCAGTCAAAATGAGCCTTAGAATTCTTCCCTACCTTATTCCTGTGCTGAGATACAGGCTGCTCCAACCTGCTGTAAAATGCTTGATTTCGAGAGTGAGCGAAACTAATGAAAACATTGTTGGGGTAAAACCTAAAGGGAAAGACCTAGCACCAAATCCAATTTGCTATCTGATCTAACTTCTGGAGGCAGTCAAAATGAGCCTTAGAATTCTTCCCTACCTTATTCCTGTGCTGAGATACAGGCTGCTCCAACCTGCTGTAAAATGCTTGATTTCGAGAGTGAGCGAAACTAATGAAAACATTGTTGGGGTAAAACCTAAAGGGAAAGACCTAGCACCAAATCCAATTTGCCATCTGATCTAACTTCTGGAGGCAGTCAAAATGAGCCTTAGAATTCTTCCCTACCTTATTCCTGTGCTGAGATACAGGCTGCTCCAACCTGCTGTAAAATGCTTGATTTCGAGAGTGAGCGAAACTAATGAAAACATTGTTGGGGTAAAACCTAAAGGGAAAGACCTAGCACCAAATCCAATTTGCCATCTGATCTAACTTCTGGAGGCAGTCAAAATGATCCTTAGAATTCTTCCCTACCTTATTCCTGTGCTGAGATACAGGCTGCTCCAACCTGCTGTAAAATGCTTGATTTCGAGAGTGAGCGAAACTAATGAAAACATTGTTGGGGTAAAACCTAAAGGGAAAGACCTAGCACCAAATCCAATTTGCCATCTGATCTAACTTCTGGAGGCAGTCAAAATGAGCCTTAGAATTCTTCCCTACCTTATTCCTGTGCTGAGATACAGGCTGCTCCAACCTGCTGTAAAATGCTTGATTTCGAGAGTGAGCGAAACTAATGAAAACATTGTTGGGGTAAAACCTAAAGGGAAAGACCTAGCACCAAATCCAATTTGCCATCTGATCTAACTTCTGGAGGCAGTCAAAATGATCCTTAGAATTCTTCCCTACCTTATTCCTGTGCTGAGATACAGGCTGCTCCAACCTGCTGTAAAATGCTTGATTTCGAGAGTGAGCGAAACTAATGAAAACATTGTTGGGGTAAAACCTAAAGGGAAAGACCTAGCACCAAATCCAATTTGCCATCTGATCCAACTTCTGGAGGCAGTCAAAATGAGCCTTAGAATTCTTCCCTACCTTATTCCTGTGCTGAGATACAGGCTGCTCCAACCTGCTGTAAAATGCTTGATTTCGAGAGTGAGCGAAACTAATGAAAACATTGTTGGGGTAAAACCTAAAGGGAAAGACCTAGCACCAAATCCAATTTGCCATCTGATCTAACTTGTGGAGGGAGTCAAAATGATCCTTAGAATTCTTCCCTACCTTATTCCTGTGCTGAGATACAGGCTGCTCCAACCTGCTGTAAAATGCTTGATTTCGAGAGTGAGCGAAACTAATGAAAACATTGTTGGGGTAAAACCTAAAGGGAAAGACCTAGCACCAAATCCAATTTGCCATCTGATCTAACTTCTGGAGGCAGTCAAAATGAGCCTTAGAATTCTTCCCTACCTTATTCCTGTGCTGAGATACAGGCTGCTCCAACCTGCTGTAAAATGCTTGATTTCGAGAGTGAGCGAAACTAATGAAAACATTGTTGGGGTAAAACCTAAAGGGAAAGACCTAGCACCAAATCCAATTTGCCATCTGATCTAACTTCTGGAGGCAGTCAAAATGAGCCTTAGAATTCTTCCCTACCTTATTCCTGTGCTGAGATACAGGCTGCTCCAACCTGCTGTAAAATGCTTGATTTCGAGAGTGAGCGAAACTAATGAAAACATTGTTGGGGTAAAACCTAAAGGGAAAGACCTAGCACCAAATCCAATTTGCCATCTGATCTAACTTCTGGAGGCAGTCAAAATGAGCCTTAGAATTCTTCCCTA
Source organism: Melanerpes formicivorus (assembly GCF_026170545.1). Lineage (NCBI taxonomy): Eukaryota > Metazoa > Chordata > Aves > Piciformes > Picidae > Melanerpes > Melanerpes formicivorus. The sequence goes on from NW_027143814.1 coordinate 14,593, forward strand.
CCTTATTCCTGTGCTGAGATACAGGCTGCTCCAACCTGCTGTAAAATGCTTGATTTCGAGAGTGAGCGAAACTAATGAAAACATTGTTGGGGTAAAACCTAAAGGGAAAGACCTAGCACCAAATCCAATTTGCCATCTGATCTAACTTCTGGAGGCAGTCAAAATGATCCTTAGAATTCTTCCCTACCTTATTGCTGTGCTGAGATACAGGCTGCTCCAACCTGCTGTAAAATGCTTGATTTCGAGAGTGAGCGAAACTAATGAAAACATTGTTGGGGTAAAACCTAAAGGGAAAGACCTAGCACCAAATCCAATTTGCCATCTGATCTAACTTCTGGAGGCAGTCAAAATGAGCCTGAGAATTCTTCCCTACCTTATTCCTGTGCTGAGATACAGGCTGCTCCAACCTGCTGTAAAATGCTTGATTTCGAGAGTGAGCGAAACTAATGAAAACATTGTTGGGGTAAAACCTAAAGGGAAAGACCTAGCACCAAATCCAATTTGCCATCTGATCTAACTTCTGGAGGCAGTCAAAATGATCCTTAGAATTCTTCCCTACCTTATTCCTGTGCTGAGATACAGGCTGCTCCAACCTGCTGTAAAATGCTTGATTTCGAGAGTGAGAGAAACTAATGAAAACATTGTTGGGGTAAAACCTAAAGGGAAAGACCTAGCACCAAATCCAATTTGCCATCTGATCTAACTTCTGGAGGCAGTCAAAATGAGCCTTAGAATTCTTCCCTACCTTATTCCTGTGCTGAGATACAGGCTGCTCCAACCTGCTGTAAAATGCTTGATTTCGAGAGTGAGCGAAACTAATGAAAACATTGTTGGGGTAAAACCTAAAGGGAAAGACCTAGCACCAAATCCAATTTGCCATCTGATCTAACTTCTGGAGGCAGTCAAAATGAGCATTTGAATTCTTCCCTACCTTATTCCTGTGCTGAGATACAGGCTGCTCCAACCTGCTGTAAAATGCTTGATTTCGAGAGTGAGCGAAACTAATGAAAACATTGTGGGGGTAAAACCTAAAGGGAAAGACCTAGCACCAAATCCAATTTGCCATCTGATCTAACTTCTGGAGGCAGTCAAAATGAGCCTTAGAATTCTTCCCTACCTTATTCCTGTGCTGAGATACAGGCTGCTCCAACCTGCTGTAAAATGCTTGATTTCGAGAGTGAGCGAAACTAATGAAAACATTGTTGGGGTAAAACCTAAAGGGAAAGACCTAGCACCAAATCCAATTTGCCATCTGATCTAACTTCTGGAGGCAGTCAAAATGATCCTTAGAATTCTTCCCTACCTTATTCCTGTGCTGAGATACAGGCTGCTCCAACCTGCTGTAAAATGCTTGATTTCGAGAGTGAGCGAAACTAATGAAAACATTGTTGGGGTAAAACCTAAAGGGAAAGACCTAGCACCAAATCCAATTTGCCATCTGATCTAACTTCTGGAGGCAGTCAAAATGATCCTTAGAATTCTTCCCTACCTTATTCCTGTGCTGAGATACAGGCTGCTCCAACCTGCTGTAAAATGCTTGATTTCGAGAGTGAGCGAAACTAATGAAAACATTGTTGGGGTAAAACCTAAAGGGAAAGACCTAGCACCAAATCCAATTTGCCATCTGATCCAACTTCTGGAGGCAGTCAAAATGAGCCTTAGAATTCTTCCCTACCTTATTCCTGTGCTGAGATACAGGCTGCTCCAACCTGCTGTAAAATGCTTGATTTCGAGAGTGAGCGAAACTAATGAAAACATTGTTGGGGTAAAACCTAAAGGGAAAGACCTAGCACCAAATCCAATTTGCCATCTGATCTAACTTCTGGAGGCAGTCAAAATGATCCTTAGAATTCTTCCCTACCTTATTCCTGTGCTGAGATACAGGCTGCTCCAACCTGCTGTAAAATGCTTGATTTCGAGAGTGAGCGAAACTAATGAAAACATTGTTGGGGTAAAACCTAAAGGGAAAGACCTAGCACCAAATCCAATTTGCCATCTGATCTAACTTCTGGAGGCAGTCAAAATGAGCCTTAGAATTCTTCCCTACCTTATTCCTGTGCTGAGATACAGGCTGCTCCAACCTGCTGTAAAATGCTTGATTTCGAGAGTGAGCGAAACTAATGAAAACATTGTTGGGGTAAAACCTAAAGGGAAAGACCTAGCACCAAATCCAATTTGCCATCTGATCTAACTTCTGGAGGCAGTCAAAATGAGCCTTAGAATTCTTCCCTACCTTATTCCTGTGCTGAGATACAGGCTGCTCCAACCTGCTGTAAAATGCTTGATTTCGAGAGTGAGCGAAACTAATGAAAACATTGTTGGGGTAAAACCTAAAGGGAAAGACCTAGCACCAAATCCAATTTGCCATCTGATCTAACTTCTGGAGGCAGTCAAAATGAGCCTTAGAATTCTTCCCTACCTTATTCCTGTGCTGAGATACAGGCTGCTCCAACCTGCTGTAAAATGCTTGATTTCGAGAGTGAGCGAAACTAATGAAAACATTGTTGGGGTAAAACCTAAAGGGAAAGACCTAGCACCAAATCCAATTTGCCATCTGATCTAACTTCTGGAGGCAGTCAAAATGAGCCTTAGAATTCTTCCCTACCTTATTCCTGTGCTGAGATACAGGCTGCTCCAACCTGCTGTAAAATGCTTGATTTCGAGAGTGAGCGAAACTAATGAAAACATTGTTGGGGTAAAACCTAAAGGGAAAGACCTAGCACCAAATCCAATTTGCCATCTGATCTAACTTCTGGAGGCAGTCAAAATGAGCCTTAGAATTCTTCCCTACCTTATTCCTGTGCTGAGATACAGGCTGCTCCAACCTGCTGTAAAATGCTTGATTTCGAGAGTGAGCGAAACTAATGAAAACATTGTTGGGGTAAAACCTAAAGGGAAAGACCTAGCACCAAATCCAATTTGCCATCTGATCTAACTTCTGGAGGCAGTCAAAATGAGCCTTAGAATTCTTCCCTACCTTATTCCTGTGCTGAGATACAGGCTGCTCCAACCTGCTGTAAAATGCTTGATTTCGAGAGTGAGCGAAACTAATGAAAACATTGTTGGGGTAAAACCTAAAGGGAAAGACCTAGCACCAAATCCAATTTGCCATCTGATCTAACTTCTGGAGGCAGTCAAAATGAGCCTTAGAATTCTTCCCTACCTTATTCCTGTGCTGAGATACAGGCTGCTCCAACCTGCTGTAAAATGCTTGATTTCGAGAGTGAGCGAAACTAATGAAAACATTGTTGGGGTAAAACCTAAAGGGAAAGACCTAGCACCAAATCCAATTTGCCATCTGATCTAACTTCTGGAGGCAGTCAAAATGATCCTTAGAATTCTTCCCTACCTTATTCCTGTGCTGAGATACAGGCTGCTCCAACCTGCTGTAAAATGCTTGATTTCGAGAGTGAGCGAAACTAATGAAAACATTGTTGGGGTAAAACCTAAAGGGAAAGACCTAGCACCAAATCCAATTTGCCATCTGATCTAACTTCTGGAGGCAGTCAAAATGATCCTTAGAATTCTTCCCTACCTTATTCCTGTGCTGAGATACAGGCTGCTCCAACCTGCTGTAAAATGCTTGATTTCGAGAGTGAGCGAAACTAATGAAAACATTGTTGGGGTAAAACCTAAAGGGAAAGACCTAGCACCAAATCCAATTTGCCATCTGATCTAACTTCTGGAGGCAGTCAAAATGAGCCTTAGAATTCTTCCCTACCTTATTCCTGTGCTGAGATACAGGCTGCTCCAACCTGCTGTAAAATGCTTGATTTCGAGAGTGAGCGAAACTAATGAAAACATTGTTGGGGTAAAACCTAAAGGGAAAGACCTAGCACCAAATCCAATTTGCCATCTGATCTAACTTCTGGAGGCAGTCAAAATGATCCTGAGAATTCTTCCCTACCTTATTCCTGTGCTGAGATACAGGCTGCTCCAACCTGCTGTAAAATGCTTGATTTCGAGAGTGAGCGAAACTAATGAAAACATTGTTGGGGTAAAACCTAAAGGGAAAGACCTAGCACCAAATCCATTTTGCCATCTGATCTAACTTCTGGAGGCAGTCAAAATGAGCCTTAGAATTCTTCCCTACCTTATTCCTGTGCTGAGATACAGGCTGCTCCAACCTGCTGTAAAATGCTTGATTTCGAGAGTGAGCGAAACTAATGAAAACATTGTTGGGGTAAAACCTAAAGGGAAAGACCTAGCACCAAATCCAATTTGCCATCTGATCTAACTTCTGGAGGCAGTCAAAATGAGCCTTAGAATTCTTCCCTACCTTATTCCTGTGCTGAGATACAGGCTGCTCCAACCTGCTGTAAAATGCTTGATTTCGAGAGTGAGCGAAACTAATGAAAACATTGTTGGGGTAAAACCTAAAGGGAAAGACCTAGCACCAAATCCAATTTGCCATCTGATCTAACTTCTGGAGGCAGTCAAAATGATCCTTAGAATTCTTCCCTACCTTATTCCTGTGCTGAGATACAGGCTGCTCCAACCTGCTGTAAAATGCTTGATTTCGAGAGTGAGCGAAACTAATGAAAACATTGTTGGGGTAAAACCTAAAGGGAAAGACCTAGCACCAAATCCAATTTGCCATCTGATCTAACTTCTGGAGGCAGTCAAAATGATCCTTAGAATTCTTCCCTACCTTATTCCTGTGCTGAGATACAGGCTGCTCCAACCTGCTGTAAAATGCTTGATTTCGAGAGTGAGCGAAACTAATGAAAACATTGTTGGGGTAAAACCTAAAGGGAAAGACCTAGCACCAAATCCAATTTGCCATCTGATCTAACTTCTGGAGGCAGTCAAAATGATCCTTAGAATTCTTCCCTACCTTATTCCTGTGCTGAGATACAGGCTGCTCCAACCTGCTGTAAAATGCTTGATTTCGAGAGTGAGCGAAACTAATGAAAACATTGTTGGGGTAAAACCTAAAGGGAAAGACCTAGCACCAAATCCAATTTGCCATCTGATCTAACTTCTGGAGGCAGTCAAAATGAGCCTTAGAATTCTTCCCTACCTTATTCCTGTGCTGAGATACAGGCTGCTCCAACCTGCTGTAAAATGCTTGATTTCGAGAGTGAGCGAAACTAATGAAAACATTGTTGGGGTAAAACCTAAAGGGAAAGACCTAGCACCAAATCCAATTTGCCATCTGATCTAACTTCTGGAGGCAGTCAAAATGAGCATTTGAATTCTTCCCTACCTTATTCCTGTGCTGAGATACAGGCTGCTCCAACCTGCTGTAAAATGCTTGATTTCGAGAGTGAGCGAAACTAATGAAAACATTGTTGGGGTAAAACCTAAAGGGAAAGACCTAGCACCAAATCCAATTTGCCATCTGATCTAACTTCTGGAGGCAGTCAAAATGAGCCTTAGAATTCTTCCCTACCTTATTCCTGTGCTGAGATACAGGCTGCTCCAACCTGCTGTAAAATGCTTGATTTCGAGAGTGAGCGAAACTAATGAAAACATTGTTGGGGTAAAACCTAAAGGGAAAGACCTAGCACCAAATCCAATTTGCCATCTGATCTAACTTCTGGAGGCAGTCAAAATGAGCCTTAGAATTCTTCCCTACCTTATTCCTGTGCTGAGATACAGGCTGCTCCAACCTGCTGTAAAATGCTTGATTTCGAGAGTGAGCGAAACTAATGAAAACATTGTTGGGGTAAAACCTAAAGGGAAAGACCTAGCACCAAATCCAATTTGCCATCTGATCTAACTTCTGGAGGCAGTCAAAATGAGCCTTAGAATTCTTCCCTACCTTATTCCTGTGCTGAGATACAGGCTGCTCCAACCTGCTGTAAAATGCTTGATTTCGAGAGTGAGCGAAACTAATGAAAACATTGTTGGGGTAAAACCTAAACGGAAAGACCTAGCACCAAATCCAATTTGCCATCTGATCTAACTTCTGGAGGCAGTCAAAATGAGCATTTGAATTCTTCCCTACCTTATTCCTGTGCTGAGATACAGGCTGCTCCAACCTGCTGTAAAATGCTTGATTTCGAGAGTGAGCGAAACTAATGAAAACATTGTTGGGGTAAAACCTAAAGGGAAAGACCTAGCACCAAATCCAATTTGCCATCTGATCTAACTTCTGGAGGCAGTCAAAATGAGCCTTAGAATTCTTCCCTACCTTATTCCTGTGCTGAGATACAGGCTGCTCCAACCTGCTGTAAAATGCTTGATTTCGAGAGTGAGCGAAACTAATGAAAACATTGTTGGGGTAAAACCTAAAGGGAAAGACCTAGCACCAAATCCAATTTGCCATCTGATCTAACTTCTGGAGGCAGTCAAAATGATCCTTAGAATTCTTCCCTACCTTATTCCTGTGCTGAGATACAGGCTGCTCCAACCTGCTGTAAAATGCTTGATTTCGAGAGTGAGCGAAACTAATGAAAACATTGTTGGGGTAAAACCTAAAGGGAAAGACCTAGCACCAAATCCAATTTGCCATCTGATCTAACTTCTGGAGGCAGTCAAAATGAGCCTTAGAATTCTTCCCTACCTTATTCCTGTGCTGAGATACAGGCTGCTCCAACCTGCTGTAAAATGCTTGATTTCGAGAGTGAGCGAAACTAATGAAAACATTGTTGGGGTAAAACCTAAAGGGAAAGACCTAGCACCAAATCCAATTTGCCATCTGATCTAACTTCTGGAGGCAGTCAAAATGAGCCTTAGAATTCTTCCCTACCTTATTCCTGTGCTGAGATACAGGCTGCTCCAACCTGCTGTAAAATGCTTGATTTCGAGAGTGAGCGAAACTAATGAAAACATTGTTGGGGTAAAACCTAAAGGGAAAGACCTAGCACCAAATCCAATTTGCCATCTGATCTAACTTCTGGAGGCAGTCAAAATGAGCCTTAGAATTCTTCCCTACCTTATTCCTGTGCTGAGATACAGGCTGCTCCAACCTGCTGTAAAATGCTTGATTTCGAGAGTGAGCGAAACTAATGAAAACATTGTTGGGGTAAAACCTAAAGGGAAAGACCTAGCACCAAATCCAATTTGCCATCTGATCTAACTTCTGGAGGCAGTCAAAATGATCCTTAGAATTCTTCCCTACCTTATTCCTGTGCTGAGATACAGGCTGCTCCAACCTGCTGTAAAATGCTTGATTTCGAGAGTGAGCGAAACTAATGAAAACATTGTTGGGGTAAAACCTAAAGGGAAAGACCTAGCACCAAATCCAATTTGCCATCTGATCTAACTTCTGGAGGCAGTCAAAATGAGCCTTAGAATTCTTCCCTACCTTATTCCTGTGCTGAGATACAGGCTGCTCCAACCTGCTGTAAAATGCTTGATTTTGAGAGTGAGCGAAACTAATGAAAACATTGTTGGGGTAAATCCTAAAGGGAAAGACCTAGCACCAAATCCAATTTGCCATCTGATCTAACTTCTGGAGGCAGTCAAAATGAGCCTTAGAATTCTTCCCTACCTTATTCCTGTGCTGAGATACAGGCTGCTCCAACCTGCTGTAAAATGCTTGATTTCGAGAGTGAGCGAAACTAATGAAAACATTGTTGGGGTAAAACCTAAAGGGAAAGACCTAGCACCAAATCCAATTTGCCATCTAATCTAACTTCTGGAGGCAGTCAAAATGATCCTTAGAATTCTTCCCTACCTTATTCCTGTGCTGAGATACAGGCTGCTCCAACCTGCTGTAAAATGCTTGATTTCGAGAGTGAGCGAAACTAATGAAAACATTGTTGGGGTAAAACCTAAAGGGAAAGACCTAGCACCAAATCCAATTTGCCATCTGATCTAACTTCTGGAGGCAGTCAAAATGAGCCTTAGAATTCTTCCCTACCTTATTCCTGTGCTGAGATACAGGCTGCTCCAACCTGCTGTAAAATGCTTGATTTCGAGAGTGAGCGAAACTAATGAAAACATTGTTGGGGTAAAACCTAAAGGGAAAGACCTAGCACCAAATCCAATTTGCCATCTGATCTAACTTCTGGAGGCAGTCAAAATGAGCCTTAGAATTCTTCCCTACCTTATTCCTGTGCTGAGATACAGGCTGCTCCAACCTGCTGTAAAATGCTTGATTTCGAGAGTGAGCGAAACTAATGAAAACATTGTTGGGGTAAAACCTAAAGGGAAAGACCTAGCACCAAATCCAATTTGCCATCTGATCTAACTTCTGGAGGCAGTCAAAATGAGCCTTAGAATTCTTCCCTACCTTATTCCTGTGCTGAGATACAGGCTGCTCCAACCTGCTGTAAAATGCTTGATTTCGAGAGTGAGCGAAACTAATGAAAACATTGTTGGGGTAAAACCTAAAGGGAAAGACCTAGCACCAAATCCAATTTGCCATCTGATCTAACTTCTGGAGGCAGTCAAAATGAGCCTTAGAATTCTTCCCTACCTTATTCCTGTGCTGAGATACAGGCTGCTCCAACCTGCTGTAAAATGCTTGATTTCGAGAGTGAGCGAAACTAATGAAAACATTGTTGGGGTAAAACCTAAAGGGAAAGACCTAGCACCAAATCCAATTTGCCATCTGATCTAACTTCTGGAGGCAGTCAAAATGATCCTTAGAATTCTTCCCTACCTTATTCCTGTGCTGAGATACAGGCTGCTCCAACCTGCTGTAAAATGCTTGATTTCGAGAGTGAGCGAAACTAATGAAAACATTGTTGGGGTAAAACCTAAAGGGAAAGACCTAGCACCAAATCCAATTTGCCATCTGATCTAACTTCTGGAGGCAGTCAAAATGATCCTTAGAATTCTTCCCTACCTTATTCCTGTGCTGAGATACAGGCTGCTCCAACCTGCTGTAAAATGCTTGATTTCGAGAGTGAGCAAAACTAATGAAAACATTGTTGGGGTAAAACCTAAAGGGAAAGACCTAGCACCAAATCCAATTTGCCATCTGATCTAACTTCTGGAGGCAGTCAAAATGATCCTTAGAATTCTTCCCTACCTTATTCCTGTGCTGAGATACAGGCTGCTCCAACCTGCTGTAAAATGCTTGATTTCGAGAGTGAGTGAAACTAATGAAAACATTGTTGGGGTAAAACCTAAAGGGAAAGACCTAGCACCAAATCCAATTTGCCATCTGATCTAACTTCTGGAGGCAGTCAAAATGAGCCTTGGAATTCTTCCCTACCTTATTCCTGTGCTGAGATACAGGCTGCTCCAACCTGCTGTAAAATGCTTGATTTCGAGAGTGAGCGAAACTAATGAAAACATTGTTGGGGTAAAACCTAAAGGGAAAGACCTAGCACCAAATCCAATTTGCCATCTGATCTAACTTCTGGAGGCAGTCAAAATGAGCCTTAGAATTCTTCCCTACCTTATTCCTGTGCTGAGATACAGGCTGCTCCAACCTGCTGTAAAATGCTTGATTTCGAGAGTGAGCGAAACTAATGAAAACATTGTTGGGGTAAAACCTAAAGGGAAAGACCTAGCACCAAATCCAATTTGCCATCTGATCTAACTTCTGGAGGCAGTCAAAATGAGCCTTAGAATTCTTCCCTACCTTATTCCTGTGCTGAGATACAGGCTGCTCCAACCTGCTGTAAAATGCTTGATTTCGAGAGTGAGCGAAACTAATGAAAACATTGTTGGGGTAAAACCTAAAGGGAAAGACCTAGCACCAAATCCAATTTGCCATCTGATCTAACTTCTGGAGGCAGTCAAAATGAGCCTTAGAATTCTTCCCTACCTTATTCCTGTGCTGAGATACAGGCTGCTCCAACCTGCTGTAAAATGCTTGATTTCGAGAGTGAGCCAAACTAATGAAAACATTGTTGGGGTAAAACCTAAAGGGAAAGACCTAGCACCAAATCCAATTTGCCATCTGATCTAACTTCTGGAGGCAGTCAAAATGAGCCTTAGAATTCTTCCCTACCTTATTCCTGTGCTGAGATACAGGCTGCTCCAACCTGCTGTAAAATGCTTGATTTCGAGAGTGAGCGAAACTAATGAAAACATTGTTGGGGTAAAACCTAAAGGGAAAGACCTAGCACCAAATCCAATTTGCCATCTGATCTAACTTCTGGAGGCAGTCAAAATGAGCCTTAGAATTCTTCCCTACCTTATTCCTGTGCTGAGATACAGGCTGCTCCAACCTGCTGTAAAATGCTTGATTTCGAGAGTGAGCGAAACTAATGAAAACATTGTTGGGGTAAAACCTAAAGGGAAAGACCTAGCACCAAATCCAATTTGCCATCTGATCTAACTTCTGGAGGCAGTCAAAATGATCCTTAGAATTCTTCCCTACCTTATTCCTGTGCTGAGATACAGGCTGCTCCAACCTGCTGTAAAATGCTTGATTTCGAGAGTGAGCGAAACTAATGAAAACATTGTTGGGGTAAAACCTAAAGGGAAAGACCTAGCACCAAATCCAATTTGCCATCTGATCTAACTTCTGGAGGCAGTCAAAATGAGCCTTAGAATTCTTCCCTACCTTATTCCTGTGCTGAGATACAGGCTGCTCCAACCTGCTGTAAAATGCTTGATTTCGAGAGTGAGCGAAACTAATGAAAACATTGTTGGGGTAAAACCTAAAGGGAAAGACCTAGCACCAAATCCAATTTGCCATCTGATCTAACTTCTGGAGGCAGTCAAAATGAGCCTTAGAATTCTTCCCTACCTTATTCCTGTGCTGAGATACAGGCTGCTCCAACCTGCTGTAAAATGCTTGATTTCGAGAGTGAGCGAAACTAATGAAAACATTGTTGGGGTAAAACCTAAAGGGAAAGACCTAGCACCAAATCCAATTTGCCATCTGATCTAACTTCTGGAGGCAGTCAAAATGATCCTTAGAATTCTTCCCTACCTTATTCCTGTGCTGAGATACAGGCTGCTCCAACCTGCTGTAAAATGCTTGATTTCGAGAGTGAGCGAAACTAATGAAAACATTGTTGGGGTAAAACCTAAAGGGAAAGACCTAGCACCAAATCCAATTTGCCATCTGATCTAACTTCTGGAGGCAGTCAAAATGAGCCTTAGAATTCTTCCCTACCTTATTCCTGTGCTGAGATACAGGCTGCTCCAACCTGCTGTAAAATGCTTGATTTCGAGAGTGAGCGAAACTAATGAAAACATTGTTGGGGTAAAACCTAAAGGGAAAGACCTAGCACCAAATCCAATTTGCCATCTGATCTAACTTCTGGAGGCAGTCAAAATGAGCCTTAGAATTCTTCCCTACCTTATTCCTGTGCTGAGATACAGGCTGCTCCAACCTGCTGTAAAATGCTTGATTTCGAGAGTGAGCGAAACTAATGAAAACATTGTTGGGGTAAAACCTAAAGGGAAAGACCTAGCACCAAATCCAATTTGCCATCTGATCTAACTTCTGGAGGCAGTCAAAATGATCCTTAGAATTCTTCCCTACCTTATTCCTGTGCTGAGATACAGGCTGCTCCAACCTGCTGTAAAATGCTTGATTTCGAGAGTGAGCGAAACTAATGAAAACATTGTTGGGGTAAAACCTAAAGGGAAAGACCTAGCACCAAATCCAATTTGCCATCTGATCTAACTTCTGGAGGCAGTCAAAATGATCCTTAGAATTCTTCCCTACCTTATTCCTGTGCTGAGATACAGGCTGCTCCAACCTGCTGTAAAATGCTTGATTTCGAGAGTGAGCGAAACTAATGAAAACATTGTTGGGGTAAAACCTAAAGGGAAAGACCTAGCACCAAATCCAATTTGCCATCTGATCTAACTTCTGGAGGCAGTCAAAATGAGCCTTAGAATTCTTCCCTACCTTATTCCTGTGCTGAGATACAGGCTGCTCCAACCTGCTGTAAAATGCTTGATTTTGAGAGTGAGCGAAACTAATGAAAACATTGTTGGGGTAAAACCTAAAGGGAAAGACCTAGCACCAAATCCAATTTGCCATCTGATCTAACTTCTGGAGGCAGTCAAAATGAGCCTTAGAATTCTTCCCTACCTTATTCCTGTGCTGAGATACAGGCTGCTCCAACCTGCTGTAAAATGCTTGATTTCGAGAGTGAGCGAAACTAATGAAAACATTGTTGGGGTAAAACCTAAAGGGAAAGACCTAGCACCAAATCCAATTTGCCATCTAATCTAACTTCTGGAGGCAGTCAAAATGATCCTTAGAATTCTTCCCTACCTTATTCCTGTGCTGAGATACAGGCTGCTCCAACCTGCTGTAAAATGCTTGATTTCGAGAGTGAGCGAAACTAATGAAAACATTGTTGGGGTAAAACCTAAAGGGAAAGACCTAGCACCAAATCCAATTTGCCATCTGATCTAACTTCTGGAGGCAGTCAAAATGAGCCTTAGAATTCTTCCCTACCTTATTCCTGTGCTGAGGATACAGGCTGCTCCAACCTGCTGTAAAATGCTTGATTTCGAGAGTGAGCGAAACTAATGAAAACATTGTTGGGGTAAAACCTAAAGGGAAAGACCTAGCACCAAATCCAATTTGCCATCTAATCTAACTTCTGGAGGCAGTCAAAATGATCCTTAGAATTCTTCCCTACCTTATTCCTGTGCTGAGATACAGGCTGCTCCAACCTGCTGTAAAATGCTTGATTTCGAGAGTGAGCGAAACTAATGAAAACATTGTTGGGGTAAAACCTAAAGGGAAAGACCTAGCACCAAATCCAATTTGCCATCTGATCTAACTTCTGGAGGCAGTCAAAATGAGCCTTAGAATTCTTCCCTACCTTATTCCTGTGCTGAGATACAGGCTGCTCCAACCTGCTGTAAAATGCTTGATTTCGAGAGTGAGCGAAACTAATGAAAACATTGTTGGGGTAAAACCTAAAGGGAAAGACCTAGCACCAAATCCAATTTGCCATCTGATCTAACTTCTGGAGGCAGTCAAAATGAGCCTTAGAATTCTTCCCTACCTTATTCCTGTGCTGAGATACAGGCTGCTCCAACCTGCTGTAAAATGCTTGATTTCGAGAGTGAGCGAAACTAATGAAAACATTGTTGGGGTAAAACCTAAAGGGAAAGACCTAGCACCCAAATCCAATTTGCCATCTGATCTAACTTCTGGAGGCAGTCAAAATGAGCCTTAGAATTCTTCCCTACCTTATTCCTGTGCTGAGATACAGGCTGCTCCAACCTGCTGTAAAATGCTTGATTTCGAGAGTGAGCGAAACTAATGAAAACATTGTTGGGGTAAAACCTAAAGGGAAAGACCTAGCACCAAATCCAATTTGCCATCTGATCTAACTTCTGGAGGCAGTCAAAATGAGCCTTAGAATTCTTCCCTACCTTATTCCTGTGCTGAGATACAGGCTGCTCCAACCTGCTGTAAAATGCTTGATTTCGAGAGTGAGCGAAACTAATGAAAACATTGTTGGGGTAAAACCTAAAGGGAAAGACCTAGCACCAAATCCAATTTGCCATCTGATCTAACTTCTGGAGGCAGTCAAAATGAGCATTTGAATTCTTCCCTACCTTATTCCTGTGCTGAGATACAGGCTGCTCCAACCTGCTGTAAAATGCTTGATTTCGAGAGTGAGCGAAACTAATGAAAACATTGTTGGGGTAAAACCTAAAGGGAAAGACCTAGCACCAAATCCAATTTGCCATCTGATCTAACTTCTGGAGGCAGTCAAAATGAGCCTTAGAATTCTTCCCTACCTTATTCCTGTGCTGAGATACAGGCTGCTCCAACCTGCTGTAAAATGCTTGATTTCGAGAGTGAGCGAAACTAATGAAAACATTGTTGGGGTAAAACCTAAAGGGAAAGACCTAGCACCAAATCCAATTTGCCATCTGATCTAACTTCTGGAGGCAGTCAAAATGAGCCTTAGAATTCTTCCCTACCTTATTCCTGTGCTGAGATACAGGCTGCTCCAACCTGCTGTAAAATGCTTGATTTCGAGAGTGAGCGAAACTAATGAAAACATTGTTGGGGTAAAACCTAAAGGGAAAGACCTAGCACCAAATCCAATTTGCCATCTGATCTAACTTCTGGAGGCAGTCAAAATGAGCCTTAGAATTCTTCCCTACCTTATTCCTGTGCTGAGATACAGGCTGCTCCAACCTGCTGTAAAATGCTTGATTTCGAGAGTGAGCGAAACTAATGAAAACATTGTTGGGGTAAAACCTAAAGGGAAAGACCTAGCACCAAATCCAATTTGCCATCTGATCTAACTTCTGGAGGCAGTCAAAATGATCCTTAGAATTCTTCCCTACCTTATTCCTGTGCTGAGATACAGGCTGCTCCAACCTGCTGTAAAATGCTTGATTTCGAGAGTGAGCGAAACTAATGAAAACATTGTTGGGGTAAAACCTAAAGGGAAAGACCTAGCACCAAATCCAATTTGCCATCTGATCTAACTTCTGGAGGCAGTCAAAATGAGCCTTAGAATTCTTCCCTACCTTATTCCTGTGCTGAGATACAGGCTGCTCCAACCTGCTGTAAAATGCTTGATTTCGAGAGTGAGCGAAACTAATGAAAACATTGTTGGGGGTAAAACCTAAAGGGAAAGACCTAGCACCAAATCCAATTTGCCATCTGATCTAACTTCTGGAGGCAGTCAAAATGAGCCTTAGAATTCTTCCCTACCTTATTCCTGTGCTGAGATACAGGCTGCTCCAACCTGCTGTAAAATGCTTGATTTCGAGAGTGAGCGAAACTAATGAAAACATTGTTGGGGTAAAACCTAAAGGGAAAGACCTAGCACCAAATCCAATTTGCCATCTGATCTAACTTCTGGAGGCAGTCAAAATGAGCCTTAGAATTCTTCCCTACCTTATTCCTGTGCTGAGATACAGGCTGCTCCAACCTGCTGTAAAATGCTTGATTTCGAGAGTGAGCGAAACTAATGAAAACATTGTTGGGGTAAAACCTAAAGGGAAAGACCTAGCACCAAATCCAATTTGCCATCTGATCTAACTTCTGGAGGCAGTCAAAATGAGCCTTAGAATTCTTCCCTACCTTATTCCTGTGCTGAGATACAGGCTGCTCCAACCTGCTGTAAAATGCTTGATTTCGAGAGTGAGCGAAACTAATGAAAACATTGTTGGGGTAAAACCTAAAGGGAAAGACCTAGCACCAAATCCAATTTGCCATCTGATCTAACTTCTGGAGGCAGTCAAAATGAGCCTTAGAATTCTTCCCTACCTTATTCCTGTGCTGAGATACAGGCTGCTCCAACCTGCTGTAAAATGCTTGATTTTGAGAGTGAGCGAAACTAATGAAAACATTGTTGGGGTAAAACCTAAAGGGAAAGACCTAGCACCAAATCCAATTTGCCATCTGATCTAACTTCTGGAGGCAGTCAAAATGAGCCTTAGAATTCTTCCCTACCTTATTCCTGTGCTGAGATACAGGCTGCTCCAACCTGCTGTAAAATGCTTGATTTCGAGAGTGAGCGAAACTAATGAAAACATTGTTGGGGTAAAACCTAAAGGGAAAGACCTAGCACCAAATCCAATTTGCCATCTGATCTAACTTCTGGAGGCAGTCAAAATGAGCCTTAGAATTCTTCCCTACCTTATTCCTGTGCTGAGATACAGGCTGCTCCAACCTGCTGTAAAATGCTTGATTTCGAGAGTGAGCGAAACTAATGAAAACATTGTTGGGGTAAAACCTAAAGGGAAAGACCTAGCACCAAATCCAATTTGCCATCTGATCTAACTTCTGGAGGCAGTCAAAATGAGCCTTAGAATTCTTCCCTACCTTATTCCTGTGCTGAGATACAGGCTGCTCCAACCTGCTGTAAAATGCTTGATTTCGAGAGTGAGCGAAACTAATGAAAACATTGTTGGGGTAAAACCTAAAGGGAAAGACCTAGCACCAAATCCAATTTGCCATCTGATCTAACTTCTGGAGGCAGTCAAAATGAGCCTTAGAATTCTTCCCTACCTTATTCCTGTGCTGAGATACAGGCTGCTCCAACCTGCTGTAAAATGCTTGATTTCGAGAGTGAGCGAAACTAATGAAAACATTGTTGGGGTAAAACCTAAAGGGAAAGACCTAGCACCAAATCCAATTTGCCATCTGATCTAACTTCTGGAGGCAGTCAAAATGAGCATTTGAATTCTTCCCTACCTTATTCCTGTGCTGAGATACAGGCTGCTCCAACCTGCTGTAAAATGCTTGATTTCGAGAGTGAGCGAAACTAATGAAAACATTGTTGGGGTAAAACCTAAAGGGAAAGACCTAGCACCAATCCAATTTGCCATCTGATCTAACTTCTGGAGGCAGTCAAAATGAGCCTTAGAATTCTTCCCTACCTTATTCCTGTGCTGAGATACAGGCTGCTCCAACCTGCTGTAAAATGCTTGATTTCGAGAGTGAGCGAAACTAATGAAAACATTGTTGGGGGTAAAACCTAAAGGGGAAAGACCTAGCACCAAATCCAATTTGCCATCTGATCTAACTTCTGGAGGCAGTCAAAATGAGCCTTAGAATTCTTCCCTACCTTATTCCTGTGCTGAGATACAGGCTGCTCCAACCTGCTGTAAAATGCTTGATTTCGAGAGTGAGCGAAACTAATGAAAACATTGTTGGGGTAAAACCTAAAGGGAAAGACCTAGCACCAAATCCAATTTGCCATCTGATCTAACTTCTGGAGGCAGTCAAAATGAGCCTTAGAATTCTTCCCTACCTTATTCCTGTGCTGAGATACAGGCTGCTCCAACCTGCTGTAAAATGCTTGATTTCGAGAGTGAGCGAAACTAATGAAAACATTGTTGGGGTAAAACCTAAAGGGAAAGACCTAGCACCAAATCCAATTTGCCATCTGATCTAACTTCTGGAGGCAGTCAAAATGAGCCTTAGAATTCTTCCCTACCTTATTCCTGTGCTGAGATACAGGCTGCTCCAACCCTGCTGTAAAATGCTTGATTTCGAGAGTGAGCGAAAACTAATGAAAACATTGTTGGGGTAAAACCTAAAGGGAAAGACCTAGCACCAAATCCAATTTGCCATCTGATCTAACTTCTGGAGGCAGTCAAAATGAGCCTTAGAATTCTTCCCTACCTTATTCCTGTGCTGAGATACAGGCTGCTCCAACCTGCTGTAAAATGCTTGATTTCGAGAGTGAGCGAAACTAATGAAAACATTGTTGGGGTAAAACCTAAAGGGAAAGACCTAGCACCAAATCCAATTTGCCATCTGATCTAACTTCTGGAGGCAGTCAAAATGAGCCTTAGAATTCTTCCCTACCTTATTCCTGTGCTGAGATACAGGCTGCTCCAACCTGCTGTAAAATGCTTGATTCGAGAGTGAGCGAAACTAATGAAAACATTGTTGGGGTAAAACCTAAAGGGAAAGACCTAGCACCAAATCCAATTTGCCATCTGATCTAACTTCTGGAGGCAGTCAAAATGATCCTTAGAATTCTTCCCTACCTTATTCCTGTGCTGAGATACAGGCTGCTCCAACCTGCTGTAAAATGCTTGATTTCGAGAGTGAGCGAAACTAATGAAAACATTGTTGGGGTAAAACCTAAAGGGAAAGACCTAGCACCAAATCCAATTTGCCATCTGATCTAACTTCTGGAGGCAGTCAAAATGAGCCTTAGAATTCTTCCCTACCTTATTCCTGTGCTGAGATACAGGCTGCTCCAACCTGCTGTAAAATGCTTGATTTCGAGAGTGAGCGAAACTAATGAAAACATTGTTGGGGTAAAACCTAAAGGGAAAGACCTAGCACCAAATCCAATTTGCCATCTGATCTAACTTCTGGAGGCAGTCAAAATGATCCTTAGAATTCTTCCCTACCTTATTCCTGTGCTGAGATACAGGCTGCTCCAACCTGCTGTAAAATGCTTGATTTCGAGAGTGAGCGAAACTAATGAAAACATTGTTGGGGTAAAACCTAAAGGGAAAGACCTAGCACCAAATCCAATTTGCCATCTGATCTAACTTCTGGAGGCAGTCAAAATGAGCCTTAGAATTCTTCCCTACCTTATTCCTGTGCTGAGATACAGGCTGCTCCAACCTGCTGTAAAATGCTTGATTTCGAGAGTGAGCGAAACTAATGAAAACATTGTTGGGGTAAAACCTAAAGGGAAAGACCTAGCACCAAATCCAATTTGCCATCTGATCTAACTTCTGGAGGCAGTCAAAATGAGCCTTAGAATTCTTCCCTACCTTATTCCTGTGCTGAGATACAGGCTGCTCCAACCTGCTGTAAAATGCTTGATTTCGAGAGTGAGCGAAACTAATGAAAACATTGTTGGGGTAAAACCTAAAGGGAAAGACCTAGCACCAAATCCAATTTGCCATCTGATCTAACTTCTGGAGGCAGTCAAAATGAGCCTTAGAATTCTTCCCTACCTTATTCCTGTGCTGAGATACAGGCTGCTCCAACCTGCTGTAAAATGCTTGATTTCGAGAGTGAGCGAAACTAATGAAAACATTGTTGGGGTAAAACCTAAAGGGAAAGACCTAGCACCAAATCCAATTTGCCATCTGATCTAACTTCTGGAGGCAGTCAAAATGAGCCTTAGAATTCTTCCCTACCTTATTCCTGTGCTGAGATACAGGCTGCTCCAACCTGCTGTAAAATGCTTGATTTCGAGAGTGAGCGAAACTAATGAAAACATTGTTGGGGTAAAACCTAAAGGGAAAGACCTAGCACCAAATCCAATTTGCCATCTGATCTAACTTCTGGAGGCAGTCAAAATGAGCCTTAGAATTCTTCCCTACCTTATTCCTGTGCTGAGATACAGGCTGCTCCAACCTGCTGTAAAAATGCTTGATTTCGAGAGTGAGCGAAACTAATGAAAACATTGTTGGGGTAAAACCTAAAGGGAAAGACCTAGCACCAAATCCAATTTGCCATCTGATCTAACTTCTGGAGGCAGTCAAAATGAGCCTTAGAATTCTTCCCTACCTTATTCCTGTGCTGAGATACAGGCTGCTCCAACCTGCTGTAAAATGCTTGATTTCGAGAGTGAGCGAAACTAATGAAAACATTGTTGGGGTAAAACCTAAAGGGAAAGACCTAGCACCAAATCCAATTTGCCATCTGATCTAACTTCTGGAGGCAGTCAAAATGATCCTTAGAATTCTTCCCTACCTTATTCCTGTGCTGAGATACAGGCTGCTCCAACCTGCTGTAAAATGCTTGATTTCGAGAGTGAGCGAAACTAATGAAAACATTGTTGGGGTAAAACCTAAAGGGAAAGACCTAGCACCAAATCCAATTTGCCATCTGATCTAACTTCTGGAGGCAGTCAAAATGAGCCTTAGAATTCTTCCCTACCTTATTCCTGTGCTGAGATACAGGCTGCTCCAACCTGCTGTAAAATGCTTGATTTCGAGAGTGAGCGAAACTAATGAAAACATTGTTGGGGTAAAACCTAAAGGGAAAGACCTAGCACCAAATCCAATTTGCCATCTGATCTAACTTCTGGAGGCAGTCAAAATGAGCCTTAGAATTCTTCCCTACCTTATTCCTGTGCTGAGATACAGGCTGCTCCAACCTGCTGTAAAATGCTTGATTTCGAGAGTGAGCGAAACTAATGAAAACATTGTTGGGGGTAAAACCTAAAGGGAAAGACCTAGCACCAAATCCAATTTGCCATCTGATCTAACTTCTGGAGGCAGTCAAAATGATCCTTAGAATTCTTCCCTACCTTATTCCTGTGCTGAGATACAGGCTGCTCCAACCTGCTGTAAAATGCTTGATTTCGAGAGTGAGCGAAACTAATGAAAACATTGTTGGGGTAAAACCTAAAGGGAAAGACCTAGCACCAAATCCAATTTGCCATCTGATCTAACTTCTGGAGGCAGTCAAAATGAGCCTTAGAATTCTTCCCTACCTTATTCCTGTGCTGAGATACAGGCTGCTCCAACCTGCTGTAAAATGCTTGATTTCGAGAGTGAGCGAAACTAATGAAAACATTGTTGGGGTAAAACCTAAAGGGAAAGACCTAGCACCAAATCCAATTTGCCATCTGATCTAACTTCTGGAGGCAGTCAAAATGAGCCTTAGAATTCTTCCCTACCTTATTCCTGTGCTGAGATACAGGCTGCTCCAACCTGCTGTAAAATGCTTGATTTCGAGAGTGAGCGAAACTAATGAAAACATTGTTGGGGTAAAACCTAAAGGGAAAGACCTAGCACCAAATCCAATTTGCCATCTGATCTAACTTCTGGAGGCAGTCAAAATGAGCCTTAGAATTCTTCCCTACCTTATTCCTGTGCTGAGATACAGGCTGCTCCAACCTGCTGTAAAATGCTTGATTTCGAGAGTGAGCGAAACTAATGAAAACATTGTTGGGGTAAAACCTAAAGGGAAAGACCTAGCACCAAATCCAATTTGCCATCTGATCTAACTTCTGGAGGCAGTCAAAATGATCCTTAGAATTCTTCCCTACCTTATTCCTGTGCTGAGATACAGGCTGCTCCAACCTGCTGTAAAATGCTTGATTTCGAGAGTGAGCGAAACTAATGAAAACATTGTTGGGGGTAAAACCTAAAGGGAAAGACCTAGCACCAAATCCAATTTGCCATCTGATCTAACTTCTGGAGGCAGTCAAAATGAGCCTTAGAATTCTTCCCTACCTTATTCCTGTGCTGAGATACAGGCTGCTCCAACCTGCTGTAAAATGCTTGATTTTGAGAGTGAGCGAAACTAATGAAAACATTGTTGGGGTAAAACCTAAAGGGAAAGACCTAGCACCAAATCCAATTTGCCATCTGATCTAACTTCTGGAGGCAGTCAAAATGAGCCTTAGAATTCTTCCCTACCTTATTCCTGTGCTGAGATACAGGCTGCTCCAACCTGCTGTAAAATGCTTGATTTCGAGAGTGAGCGAAACTAATGAAAACATTGTTGGGGTAAAACCTAAAGGGAAAGACCTAGCACCAAATCCAATTTGCCATCTAATCTAACTTCTGGAGGCAGTTAAAATGATCCTTAGAATTCTTCCCTACCTTATTCCTGTGCTGAGATACAGGCTGCTCCAACCTGCTGTAAAATGCTTGATTTCGAGAGTGAGCGAAACTAATGAAAACATTGTTGGGGTAAAACCTAAAGGGAAAGACCTAGCACCAAATCCAATTTGCCATCTGATCTAACTTCTGGAGGCAGTCAAAATGAGCATTTGAATTCTTCCCTACCTTATTCCTGTGCTGAGATACAGGCTGCTCCAACCTGCTGTAAAATGCTTGATTTCGAGAGTGAGCGAAACTAATGAAAACATTGTTGGGGTAAAACCTAAAGGGAAAGACCTAGCACCAAATCCAATTTGCCATCTGATCTAACTTCTGGAGGCAGTCAAAATGAGCCTTAGAATTCTTCCCTACCTTATTCCTGTGCTGAGATACAGGCTGCTCCAACCTGCTGTAAAATGCTTGATTTCGAGAGTGAGCGAAACTAATGAAAACATTGTTGGGGTAAAACCTAAAGGGAAAGACCTAGCACCAAATCCAATTTGCCATCTGATCTAACTTCTGGAGGCAGTCAAAATGAGCCTTAGAATTCTTCCCTACCTTATTCCTGTGCTGAGATACAGGCTGCTCCAACCTGCTGTAAAATGCTTGATTTCGAGAGTGAGCGAAACTAATGAAAACATTGTTGGGGTAAAACCTAAAGGGAAAGACCTAGCACCAAATCCAATTTGCCATCTGATCTAACTTCTGGAGGCAGTCAAAATGAGCCTTAGAATTCTTCCCTACCTTATTCCTGTGCTGAGATACAGGCTGCTCCAACCTGCTGTAAAATGCTTGATTTCGAGAGTGAGCGAAACTAATGAAAACATTGTTGGGGTAAAACCTAAAGGGAAAGACCTAGCACCAAATCCAATTTGCCATCTGATCTAACTTCTGGAGGCAGTCAAAATGAGCCTTAGAATTCTTCCCTACCTTATTCCTGTGCTGAGATACAGGCTGCTCCAACCTGCTGTAAAATGCTTGATTTCGAGAGTGAGCGAAACTAATGAAAACATTGTTGGGGTAAAACCTAAAGGGAAAGACCTAGCACCAAATCCAATTTGCCATCTGATCTAACTTCTGGAGGCAGTCAAAATGAGCCTTAGAATTCTTCCCTACCTTATTCCTGTGCTGAGATACAGGCTGCTCCAACCTGCTGTAAAATGCTTGATTTCGAGAGTGAGCGAAACTAATGAAAACATTGTTGGGGTAAAACCTAAAGGGAAAGACCTAGCACCAAATCCAATTTGCCATCTGATCTAACTTCTGGAGGCAGTCAAAATGAGCATTTGAATTCTTCCCTACCTTATTCCTGTGCTGAGATACAGGCTGCTCCAACCTGCTGTAAAATGCTTGATTTCGAGAGTGAGCGAAACTAATGAAAACATTGTTGGGGTAAAACCTAAAGGGAAAGACCTAGCACCAAATCCAATTTGCCATCTGATCTAACTTCTGGAGGCAGTCAAAATGAGCCTTAGAATTCTTCCCTACCTTATTCCTGTGCTGAGATACAGGCTGCTCCAACCTGCTGTAAAATGCTTGATTTCGAGAGTGAGCGAAACTAATGAAAACATTGTTGGGGTAAAACCTAAAGGGAAAGACCTAGCACCAAATCCAATTTGCCATCTGATCTAACTTCTGGAGGCAGTCAAAATGAGCCTTAGAATTCTTCCCTACCTTATTCCTGTGCTGAGATACAGGCTGCTCCAACCTGCTGTAAAATGCTTGATTTCGAGAGTGAGCGAAACTAATGAAAACATTGTTGGGGTAAAACCTAAAGGGAAAGACCTAGCACCAAATCCAATTTGCCATCTGATCTAACTTCTGGAGGCAGTCAAAATGAGCCTTAGAATTCTTCCCTACCTTATTCCTGTGCTGAGATACAGGCTGCTCCAACCTGCTGTAAAATGCTTGATTTCGAGAGTGAGCGAAACTAATGAAAACATTGTTGGGGTAAAACCTAAAGGGAAAGACCTAGCACCAAATCCAATTTGCCATCTGATCTAACTTCTGGAGGCAGTCAAAATGAGCCTTAGAATTCTTCCCTACCTTATTCCTGTGCTGAGATACAGGCTGCTCCAACCTGCTGTAAAATGCTTGATTTCGAGAGTGAGCGAAACTAATGAAAACATTGTTGGGGTAAAACCTAAAGGGAAAGACCTAGCACCAAATCCAATTTGCCATCTGATCTAACTTCTGGAGGCAGTCAAAATGAGCCTTAGAATTCTTCCCTACCTTATTCCTGTGCTGAGATACAGGCTGCTCCAACCTGCTGTAAAATGCTTGATTTCGAGAGTGAGCGAAACTAATGAAAACATTGTTGGGGTAAAACCTAAAGGGAAAGACCTAGCACCAAATCCAATTTGCCATCTGATCTAACTTCTGGAGGCAGTCAAAATGAGCCTTAGAATTCTTCCCTACCTTATTCCTGTGCTGAGATACAGGCTGCTCCAACCTGCTGTAAAATGCTTGATTTCGAGAGTGAGCGAAACTAATGAAAACATTGTTGGGGTAAAACCTAAAGGGAAAGACCTAGCACCAAATCCAATTTGCCATCTGATCTAACTTCTGGAGGCAGTCAAAATGAGCATTTGAATTCTTCCCTACCTTATTCCTGTGCTGAGATACAGGCTGCTCCAACCTGCTGTAAAATGCTTGATTTCGAGAGTGAGCGAAACTAATGAAAACATTGTTGGGGTAAAACCTAAAGGGAAAGACCTAGCACCAAATCCAATTTGCCATCTGATCTAACTTCTGGAGGCAGTCAAAATGAGCCTTAGAATTCTTCCCTACCTTATTCCTGTGCTGAGATACAGGCTGCTCCAACCTGCTGTAAAATGCTTGATTTCGAGAGTGAGCGAAACTAATGAAAACATTGTTGGGGTAAAACCTAAAGGGAAAGACCTAGCACCAAATCCAATTTGCCATCTGATCTAACTTCTGGAGGCAGTCAAAATGAGCCTTAGAATTCTTCCCTACCTTATTCCTGTGCTGAGATACAGGCTGCTCCAACCTGCTGTAAAATGCTTGATTTCGAGAGTGAGCGAAACTAATGAAAACATTGTTGGGGTAAAACCTAAAGGGAAAGACCTAGCACCAAATCCAATTTGCCATCTGATCTAACTTCTGGAGGCAGTCAAAATGAGCCTTAGAATTCTTCCCTACCTTATTCCTGTGCTGAGATACAGGCTGCTCCAACCTGCTGTAAAATGCTTGATTTCGAGAGTGAGCGAAACTAATGAAAACATTGTTGGGGTAAAACCTAAAGGGAAAGACCTAGCACCAAATCCAATTTGCCATCTGATCTAACTTCTGGAGGCAGTCAAAATGATCCTTAGAATTCTTCCCTACCTTATTCCTGTGCTGAGATACAGGCTGCTCCAACCTGCTGTAAAATGCTTGATTTCGAGAGTGAGCGAAACTAATGAAAACATTGTTGGGGTAAAACCTAAAGGGAAAGACCTAGCACCAAATCCAATTTGCCATCTGATCTAACTTCTGGAGGCAGTCAAAATGAGCCTTAGAATTCTTCCCTACCTTATTGCTGTGCTGAGATACAGGCTGCTCCAACCTGCTGTAAAATGCTTGATTTCGAGAGTGAGCGAAACTAATGAAAACATTGTTGGGGTAAAACCTAAAGGGAAAGACCTAGCACCAAATCCAATTTGCCATCTGATCTAACTTCTGGAGGCAGTCAAAATGAGCCTTAGAATTCTTCCCTACCTTATTCCTGTGCTGAGATACAGGCTGCTCCAACCTGCTGTAAAATGCTTGATTTCGAGAGTGAGCGAAACTAATGAAAACATTGTTGGGGTAAAACCTAAAGGGAAAGACCTAGCACCAAATCCAATTTGCCATCTGATCTAACTTCTGGAGGCAGTCAAAATGATCCTTAGAATTCTTCCCTACCTTATTCCTGTGCTGAGATACAGGCTGCTCCAACCTGCTGTAAAATGCTTGATTTCGAGAGTGAGCGAAACTAATGAAAACATTGTTGGGGTAAAACCTAAAGGGAAAGACCTAGCACCAAATCCAATTTGCCATCTGATCTAACTTCTGGAGGCAGTCAAAATGAGCCTTAGAATTCTTCCCTACCTTATTCCTGTGCTGAGATACAGGCTGCTCCAACCTGCTGTAAAATGCTTGATTTTGAGAGTGAGCGAAACTAATGAAAACATTGTTGGGGTAAAACCTAAAGGGAAAGACCTAGCACCAAATCCAATTTGCCATCTGATCTAACTTCTGGAGGCAGTCAAAATGAGCCTTAGAATTCTTCCCTACCTTATTCCTGTGCTGAGATACAGGCTGCTCCAACCTGCTGTAAAATGCTTGATTTCGAGAGTGAGCGAAACTAATGAAAACATTGTTGGGGTAAAACCTAAAGGGAAAGACCTAGCACCAAATCCAATTTGCCATCTAATCTAACTTCTGGAGGCAGTCAAAATGATCCTTAGAATTCTTCCCTACCTTATTCCTGTGCTGAGATACAGGCTGCTCCAACCTGCTGTAAAATGCTTGATTTCGAGAGTGAGCGAAACTAATGAAAACATTGTTGGGGTAAAACCTAAAGGGAAAGACCTAGCACCAAATCCAATTTGCCATCTGATCTAACTTCTGGAGGCAGTCAAAATGAGCCTTAGAATTCTTCCCTACCTTATTCCTGTGCTGAGATACAGGCTGCTCCAACCTGCTGTAAAATGCTTGATTTCGAGAGTGAGCGAAACTAATGAAAACATTGTTGGGGTAAAACCTAAAGGGAAAGACCTAGCACCAAATCCAATTTGCCATCTGATCTAACTTCTGGAGGCAGTCAAAATGAGCCTTAGAATTCTTCCCTACCTTATTCCTGTGCTGAGATACAGGCTGCTCCAACCTGCTGTAAAATGCTTGATTTCGAGAGTGAGCGAAACTAATGAAAACATTGTTGGGGTAAAACCTAAAGGGAAAGACCTAGCACCAAATCCAATTTGCCATCTGATCTAACTTCTGGAGGCAGTCAAAATGAGCCTTAGAATTCTTCCCTACCTTATTCCTGTGCTGAGATACAGGCTGCTCCAACCTGCTGTAAAATGCTTGATTTCGAGAGTGAGCGAAACTAATGAAAACATTGTTGGGGTAAAACCTAAAGGGAAAGACCTAGCACCAAATCCAATTTGCCATCTGATCTAACTTCTGGAGGCAGTCAAAATGAGCCTTAGAATTCTTCCCTACCTTATTCCTGTGCTGAGATACAGGCTGCTCCAACCTGCTGTAAAATGCTTGATTTCGAGAGTGAGCGAAACTAATGAAAACATTGTTGGGGTAAAACCTAAAGGGAAAGACCTAGCACCAAATCCAATTTGCCATCTGATCTAACTTCTGGAGGCAGTCAAAATGAGCCTTAGAATTCTTCCCTACCTTATTCCTGTGCTGAGATACAGGCTGCTCCAACCTGCTGTAAAATGCTTGATTTCGAGAGTGAGCGAAACTAATGAAAACATTGTTGGGGTAAAACCTAAAGGGAAAGACCTAGCACCAAATCCAATTTGCCATCTGATCTAACTTCTGGAGGCAGTCAAAATGATCCTTAGAATTCTTCCCTACCTTATTCCTGTGCTGAGATACAGGCTGCTCCAACCTGCTGTAAAATGCTTGATTTCGAGAGTGAGCGAAACTAATGAAAACATTGTTGGGGTAAAACCTAAAGGGAAAGACCTAGCACCAAATCCAATTTGCCATCTGATCTAACTTCTGGAGGCAGTCAAAATGATCCTTAGAATTCTTCCCTACCTTATTCCTGTGCTGAGATACAGGCTGCTCCAACCTGCTGTAAAATGCTTGATTTCGAGAGTGAGCGAAACTAATGAAAACATTGTTGGGGTAAAACCTAAAGGGAAAGACCTAGCACCAAATCCAATTTGCCATCTGATCTAACTTCTGGAGGCAGTCAAAATGAGCATTTGAATTCTTCCCTACCTTATTCCTGTGCTGAGATACAGGCTGCTCCAACCTGCTGTAAAATGCTTGATTTCGAGAGTGAGCGAAACTAATGAAAACATTGTTGGGGTAAAACCTAAAGGGAAAGACCTAGCACCAAATCCAATTTGCCATCTGATCTAACTTCTGGAGGCAGTCAAAATGAGCCTTAGAATTCTTCCCTACCTTATTCCTGTGCTGAGATACAGGCTGCTCCAACCTGCTGTAAAATGCTTGATTTCGAGAGTGAGCGAAACTAATGAAAACATTGTTGGGGTAAAACCTAAAGGGAAAGACCTAGCACCAAATCCAATTTGCCATCTGATCTAACTTCTGGAGGCAGTCAAAATGAGCCTTAGAATTCTTCCCTACCTTATTCCTGTGCTGAGATACAGGCTGCTCCAACCTGCTGTAAAATGCTTGATTTCGAGAGTGAGCGAAACTAATGAAAACATTGTTGGGGTAAAACCTAAAGGGAAAGACCTAGCACCAAATCCAATTTGCCATCTGATCTAACTTCTGGAGGCAGTCAAAATGAGCCTTAGAATTCTTCCCTACCTTATTCCTGTGCTGAGATACAGGCTGCTCCAACCTGCTGTAAAATGCTTGATTTCGAGAGTGAGCGAAACTAATGAAAACATTGTTGGGGTAAAACCTAAAGGGAAAGACCTAGCACCAAATCCAATTTGCCATCTGATCTAACTTCTGGAGGCAGTCAAAATGAGCCTTAGAATTCTTCCCTACCTTATTCCTGTGCTGAGATACAGGCTGCTCCAACCTGCTGTAAAATGCTTGATTTCGAGAGTGAGCGAAACTAATGAAAACATTGTTGGGGTAAAACCTAAAGGGAAAGACCTAGCACCAAATATCCAATTTGCCATCTGATCTAACTTCTGGAGGCAGTCAAAATGAGCCTTAGAATTCTTCCCTACCTTATTCCTGTGCTGAGATACAGGCTGCTCCAACCTGCTGTAAAATGCTTGATTTTGAGAGTGAGCGAAACTAATGAAAACATTGTTGGGGTAAAACCTAAAGGGAAAGACCTAGCACCAAATCCAATTTGCCATCTGATCTAACTTCTGGAGGCAGTCAAAATGAGCCTTAGAATTCTTCCCTACCTTATTCCTGTGCTGAGATACAGGCTGCTCCAACCTGCTGTAAAATGCTTGATTTCGAGAGTGAGCGAAACTAATGAAAACATTGTTGGGGTAAAACCTAAAGGGAAAGACCTAGCACCAAATCCAATTTGCCATCTAATCTAACTTCTGGAGGCAGTCAAAATGATCCTTAGAATTCTTCCCTACCTTATTCCTGTGCTGAGATACAGGCTGCTCCAACCTGCTGTAAAAATGCTTGATTTCGAGAGTGAGCGAAACTAATGAAAACATTGTTGGGGTAAAACCTAAAGGGAAAGACCTAGCACCAAATCCAATTTGCCATCTGATCTAACTTCTGGAGGCAGTCAAAATGAGCCTTAGAATTCTTCCCTACCTTATTCCTGTGCTGAGATACAGGCTGCTCCAACCTGCTGTAAAATGCTTGATTTCGAGAGTGAGCGAAACTAATGAAAACATTGTTGGGGTAAAACCTAAAGGGAAAGACCTAGCACCAAATCCAATTTGCCATCTGATCTAACTTCTGGAGGCAGTCAAAATGAGCCTTAGAATTCTTCCCTACCTTATTCCTGTGCTGAGATACAGGCTGCTCCAACCTGCTGTAAAATGCTTGATTTCGAGAGTGAGCGAAACTAATGAAAACATTGTTGGGGGTAAAACCTAAAGGGAAAGACCTAGCACCAAATCCAATTTGCCATCTGATCTAACTTCTGGAGGCAGTCAAAATGAGCCTTAGAATTCTTCCCTACCTTATTCCTGTGCTGAGATACAGGCTGCTCCAACCTGCTGTAAAATGCTTGATTTCGAGAGTGAGCGAAACTAATGAAAACATTGTTGGGGTAAAAACCTAAAGGGAAAGACCTAGCACCAAATCCAATTTGCCATCTGATCTAACTTCTGGAGGCAGTCAAAATGAGCCTTAGAATTCTTCCCTACCTTATTCCTGTGCTGAGATACAGGCTGCTCCAACCTGCTGTAAAATGCTTGATTTCGAGAGTGAGCGAAACTAATGAAAACATTGTTGGGGTAAAACCTAAAGGGAAAGACCTAGCACCAAATCCAATTTGCCATCTGATCTAACTTCTGGAGGCAGTCAAAATGAGCATTTGAATTCTTCCCTACCTTATTCCTGTGCTGAGATACAGGCTGCTCCAACCTGCTGTAAAATGCTTGATTTCGAGAGTGAGCGAAACTAATGAAAACATTGTTGGGGTAAAACCTAAAGGGAAAGACCTAGCACCAAATCCAATTTGCCATCTGATCTAACTTCTGGAGGCAGTCAAAATGAGCCTTAGAATTCTTCCCTACCTTTATTCCTGTGCTGAGATACAGGCTGCTCCAACCTGCTGTAAAATGCTTGATTTCGAGAGTGAGCGAAAACTAATGAAAACATTGTTGGGGTAAAACCTAAAGGGAAAGACCTAGCACCAAATCCAATTTGCCATCTGATCTAACTTCTGGAGGCAGTCAAAATGAGCCTTAGAATTCTTCCCTACCTTATTCCTGTGCTGAGATACAGGCTGCTCCAACCTGCTGTAAAATGCTTGATTTCGAGAGTGAGCGAAACTAATGAAAACATTGTTGGGGTAAAACCTAAAGGGAAAGACCTAGCACCAAATCCAATTTGCCATCTGATCTAACTTCTGGAGGCAGTCAAAATGAGCCTTAGAATTCTTCCCTACCTTATTCCTGTGCTGAGATACAGGCTGCTCCAACCTGCTGTAAAATGCTTGATTTCGAGAGTGAGCGAAACTAATGAAAACATTGTTGGGGTAAAACCTAAAGGGAAAGACCTAGCACCAAATCCAATTTGCCATCTGATCTAACTTCTGGAGGCAGTCAAAATGAGCCTTAGAATTCTTCCCTACCTTATTCCTGTGCTGAGATACAGGCTGCTCCAACCTGCTGTAAAATGCTTGATTTCGAGAGTGAGCGAAACTAATGAAAACATTGTTGGGGTAAAACCTAAAGGGAAAGACCTAGCACCAAATCCAATTTGCCATCTGATCTAACTTCTGGAGGCAGTCAAAATGAGCCTTAGAATTCTTCCCTACCTTATTCCTGTGCTGAGATACAGGCTGCTCCAACCTGCTGTAAAATGCTTGATTTCGAGAGTGAGCGAAACTAATGAAAACATTGTTGGGGTAAAACCTAAAGGGAAAGACCTAGCACCAAATCCAATTTGCCATCTGATCTAACTTCTGGAGGCAGTCAAAATGAGCCTTAGAATTCTTCCCTACCTTATTCCTGTGCTGAGATACAGGCTGCTCCAACCTGCTGTAAAATGCTTGATTTCGAGAGTGAGCGAAACTAATGAAAACATTGTTGGGGTAAAACCTAAAGGGAAAGACCTAGCACCAAATCCAATTTGCCATCTGATCTAACTTCTGGAGGCAGTCAAAATGATCCTTAGAATTCTTCCCTACCTTATTCCTGTGCTGAGATACAGGCTGCTCCAACCTGCTGTAAAATGCTTGATTTCGAGAGTGAGCGAAACTAATGAAAACATTGTTGGGGTAAAACCTAAAGGGAAAGACCTAGCACCAAATCCAATTTGCCATCTGATCTAACTTCTGGAGGCAGTCAAAATGAGCCTTAGAATTCTTCCCTACCTTATTCCTGTGCTGAGATACAGGCTGCTCCAACCTGCTGTAAAATGCTTGATTTCGAGAGTGAGCGAAACTAATGAAAACATTGTTGGGGTAAAACCTAAAGGGAAAGACCTAGCACCAAATCCAATTTGCCATCTGATCTAACTTCTGGAGGCAGTCAAAATGAGCCTTAGAATTCTTCCCTACCTTATTCCTGTGCTGAGATACAGGCTGCTCCAACCTGCTGTAAAATGCTTGATTTCGAGAGTGAGCGAAACTAATGAAAACATTGTTGGGGTAAAACCTAAAGGGAAAGACCTAGCACCAAATCCAATTTGCCATCTGATCTAACTTCTGGAGGCAGTCAAAATGAGCCTTAGAATTCTTCCCTACCTTATTCCTGTGCTGAGATACAGGCTGCTCCAACCTGCTGTAAAATGCTTGATTTCGAGAGTGAGCGAAACTAATGAAAACATTGTTGGGGTAAAACCTAAAGGGAAAGACCTAGCACCAAATCCAATTTGCCATCTGATCTAACTTCTGGAGGCAGTCAAAATGAGCCTTAGAATTCTTCCCTACCTTATTCCTGTGCTGAGATACAGGCTGCTCCAACCTGCTGTAAAATGCTTGATTTCGAGAGTGAGCGAAACTAATGAAAACATTGTTGGGGTAAAACCTAAAGGGAAAGACCTAGCACCAAATCCAATTTGCCATCTGATCTAACTTCTGGAGGCAGTCAAAATGATCCTTAGAATTCTTCCCTACCTTATTCCTGTGCTGAGATACAGGCTGCTCCAACCTGCTGTAAAATTCTTGATTTCGAGAGTGAGCGAAACTAATGAAAACATTGTTGGGGTAAAACCTAAAGGGAAAGACCTAGCACCAAATCCAATTTGCCATCTGATCTAACTTCTGGAGGCAGTCAAAATGAGCCTTAGAATTCTTCCCTACCTTATTCCTGTGCTGAGATACAGGCTGCTCCAACCTGCTGTAAAATGCTTGATTTCGAGAGTGAGCGAAACTAATGAAAACATTGTTGGGGTAAAACCTAAAGGGAAAGACCTAGCACCAAATCCAATTTGCCATCTGATCTAACTTCTGGAGGCAGTCAAAATGAGCCTTAGAATTCTTCCCTACCTTATTCCTGTGCTGAGATACAGGCTGCTCCAACCTGCTGTAAAATGCTTGATTTCGAGAGTGAGCGAAACTAATGAAAACATTGTTGGGGTAAAACCTAAAGGGAAAGACCTAGCACCAAATCCAATTTGCCATCTGATCTAACTTCTGGAGGCAGTCAAAATGAGCCTTAGAATTCTTCCCTACCTTATTCCTGTGCTGAGATACAGGCTGCTCCAACCTGCTGTAAAATGCTTGATTTCGAGAGTGAGCGAAACTAATGAAAACATTGTTGGGGTAAAACCTAAAGGGAAAGACCTAGCACCAAATCCAATTTGCCATCTGATCTAACTTCTGGAGGCAGTCAAAATGAGCCTTAGAATTCTTCCCTACCTTATTCCTGTGCTGAGATACAGGCTGCTCCAACCTGCTGTAAAATGCTTGATTTCGAGAGTGAGCGAAACTAATGAAAACATTGTTGGGGTAAAACCTAAAGGGAAAGACCTAGCACCAAATCCAATTTGCCATCTGATCTAACTTCTGGAGGCAGTCAAAATGAGCCTTAGAATTCTTCCCTACCTTATTCCTGTGCTGAGATACAGGCTGCTCCAACCTGCTGTAAAATGCTTGATTTCGAGAGTGAGCGAAACTAATGAAAACATTGTTGGGGTAAAACCTAAAGGGAAAGACCTAGCACCAAATCCAATTTGCCATCTGATCTAACTTCTGGAGGCAGTCAAAATGAGCCTTAGAATTCTTCCCTACCTTATTCCTGTGCTGAGATACAGAGCTGCTCCAACCTGCTGTAAAATGCTTGATTTCGAGAGTGAGCGAAACTAATGAAAACATTGTTGGGGTAAAACCTAAAGGGAAAGACCTAGCACCAAATCCAATTTGCCATCTGATCTAACTTCTGGAGGCAGTCAAAATGAGCCTTAGAATTCTTCCCTACCTTATTCCTGTGCTGAGATACAGGCTGCTCCAACCTGCTGTAAAATGCTTGATTTCGAGAGTGAGCGAAACTAATGAAAACATTGTTGGGGTAAAACCTAAAGGGAAAGACCTAGCACCAAATCCAATTTGCCATCTGATCTAACTTCTGGAGGCAGTCAAAATGAGCCTTAGAATTCTTCCCTACCTTATTCCTGTGCTGAGATACAGGCTGCTCCAACCTGCTGTAAAATGCT
>NW_027143815.1:0-47365 GCF_026170545.1 Melanerpes formicivorus
TTTGACTGCCTCCAGAAGTTAGATCAGATGGCAAATTGGATTTGGTGCTAGGTCTTTCCCTTTAGGTTTTACCCCACCAATGTTTTCATTAGTTTCGCTCACTCTCGAAATCAAGCATTTTACAGCAGGTTGGAGCAGCCTGTATCTCAGCACAGGAATAAGGTAGGGAAGAATTCAAATACTCATTTTGACTGCCTCCAGAAGTTAGATCAGATGGCAAATTGGATTTGGTGCTAGGTCTTTCCCTTTAGGTTTTACCCCAACAATGTTTTCATTAGTTTCGCTCACTCTCGAAATCAAGCATTTTACAGCAGGTTGGAGCAGCCTGTATCTCAGCACAGGAATAAGGTAGGGAAGAATTCTAAGGATCATTTTGACTGCCTCCAGAAGTTAGATCAGATGGCAAATTGGATTTGGTGCTAGGTCTTTCCTTTAGGTTTTACCCCAACAATGTTTTCATTAGTTTCGCTCACTCTCAAAATCAAGCATTTTACAGCAGGTTGGAGCAGCCTGTATCTCAGCACAGGAATAAGGTAGGGAAGAATTCTAAGGATCATTTTGACTGCCTCCAGAAGTTAGATCAGATGGCAAATTGGATTTGGTGCTAGGTCTTTCCCTTTAGGTTTTACCCCAACAATGTTTTCATTAGTTTCGCTCACTCTCGAAATCAAGCATTTTACAGCAGGTTGGAGCAGCCTGTATCTCAGCACAGGAATAAGGTAGGGAAGAATTCTAAGGATCATTTTGACTGCCTCCAGAAGTTAGATCAGATGGCAAATTCGATTTGGTGCTAGGTCTTTCCCTTTAGGTTTTACCCCAACAATGTTTTCATTAGTTTCGCTCACTCTCGAAATCAAGCATTTTACAGCAGGTTGGAGCAGCCTGTATCTCAACAAAGGAATAAGGTAGGAAGAATTCTAAGGATCATTTTGACTGCCTCCAGAAGTTAGATCAGATGGCAAATTGGATTTGGTGCTAGGTCTTTCCCTTTAGGTTTTACCCCAACAATGTTTTCATTAGTTTCGCTCACTCTCGAAATCAAGCATTTTACAGCAGGTTGGAGCAGCCTGTATCTCAGCACAGGAATAAGGTAGGGAAGAATTCTAAGGATCATTTTGACTGCCTCCAGAAGTTAGATCAGATGGCAAATTGGATTTGGTGCTAGGTCTTTCCCTTTAGGTTTTACCCCAACAATGTTTTCATTAGTTTCGCTCACTCTCGAAATCAAGCATTTTACAGCAGGTTGGAGCAGCCTGTATCTCAGCACAGGAATAAGGTAGGGAAGAATTCAAATACTCATTTTTGACTGCCTCCAGAAGTTAGATCAGATGGCAAATTGGATTTGGTGCTAGGTCTTTCCCTTTAGGTTTTACCCAACAATGTTTTCATTAGTTTCGCTCACTCTCGAAATCAAGCATTTTACAGCAGGTTGGAGCAGCCTGTATCTCAGCACAGGAATAAGGTAGGGAAGAATTCAAATACTCATTTTGACTGCCTCCAGAAGTTAGATCAGATGGCAAATTGGATTTGGTGCTAGGTCTTTCCCTTTAGGTTTTACCCCAACAATGTTTTCATTAGTTTCGCTCACTCTCGAAATCAAGCATTTTACAGCAGGTTGGAGCAGCCTGTATCTCAGCACAGGAATAAGGTAGGGAAGAATTCAAATACTCATTTTGACTGCCTCCAGAAGTTAGATCAGATGGCAAATTGGATTTGGTGCTAGGTCTTTCCCTTTAGGTTTTACCCCAACAATGTTTTCATTAGTTTCGCTCACTCTCGAAATCAAGCATTTTACAGCAGGTTGGAGCAGCCTGTATCTCAACAAAGGAATAAGGTAGGGAAGAATTCTAAGGATCATTTTGACTGCCTCCAGAAGTTAGATCAGATGGCAAATTGGATTTGGTGCTAGGTCTTTCCCTTTAGGTTTTACCCCAACAATGTTTTCATTAGTTTCGCTCACTCTCGAAATCAAGCATTTTACAGCAGGTTGGAGCAGCCTGTATCTCAGCACAGGAATAAGGTAGGGAAGAATTCTAAGGATCATTTTGACTGCCTCCAGAAGTTAGATCAGATGGCAAATTGGATTTGGTGCTAGGTCTTTCCCTTTAGGTTTTACCCCAACAATGTTTTCATTAGTTTCGCTCACTCTCGAAATCAAGCATTTTACAGCAGGTTGGAGCAGCCTGTATCTCAACAAAGGAATAAGGTAGGGAAGAATTCTAAGGATCATTTTGACTGCCTCCAGAAGTTAGATCAGATGGCAAATTGGATTTGGTGCTAGGTCTTTCCCTTTAGGTTTTACCCCAACAATGTTTTTCATTAGTTTCGCTCACTCTCGAAATCAAGCATTTTACAGCAGGTTGGAGCAGCCTGTATCTCAGCACAGGAATAAGGTAGGGAAGAATTCTAAGGATCATTTTGACTGCCTCCAGAAGTTAGATCAGATGGCAAATTGGATTTGGTGCTAGGTCTTTCCCTTTAGGTTTTACCCCAACAATGTTTTCATTAGTTTCGCTCACTCTCGAAATCAAGCATTTTACAGCAGGTTGGAGCAGCCTGTATCTCAGCACAGGAATAAGGTAGGGAAGAATTCTAAGGATCATTTTGACTGCCTCCAGAAGTTAGATCAGATGGCAAATTGGATTTGGTGCTAGGTCTTTCCCTTTAGGTTTTACCCCAACAATGTTTTCATTAGTTTCGCTCACTCTCGAAATCAAGCATTTTACAGCAGGTTGGAGCAGCCTGTATCTCAGCACAGGAATAAGGTAGGGAAGAATTCAAATACTCATTTTGACTGCCTCCAGAAGTTAGATCAGATGGCAAATTGGATTTGGTGCTAGGTCTTTCCCTTTAGGTTTTACCCCAACAATGTTTTCATTAGTTTCGCTCACTCTCGAAATCAAGCATTTTACAGCAGGTTGGAGCAGCCTGTATCTCAGCACAGGAATAAGGTAGGGAAGAATTCAAATACTCATTTTGACTGCCTCCAGAAGTTAGATCAGATGGCAAATTGGATTTGGTGCTAGGTCTTTCCCTTTAGGTTTTACCCCAACAATGTTTTCGTTAGTTTCGCTCACTCTCGAAATCAAGCATTTTACAGCAGGTTGGAGCAGCCTGTATCTCAGCACAGGAATAAGGTAGGGAAGAATTCTAAGGATCATTTTGACTGCCTCCAGAAGTTAGATCAGATGGCAAATTGGATTTGGTGCTGGGTCTTTCCCTTTAGGTTTTACCCCAACAATGTTTTCATTAGTTTCGCTCACTCTCGAAATCAAGCATTTTACAGCAGGTTGGAGCAGCCTGTATCTCAGCACAGGAATAAGGTAGGGAAGAATTCTAAGGATCATTTTGACTGCCTCCAGAAGTTAGATCAGATGGCAAATTGGATTTGGTGCTAGGTCTTTCCCTGGTTTTACCCCAACAATGTTTTCATTAGTTTCGCTCACTCTCGAAATCAAGCATTTTACAGCAGGTTGGAGCAGCCTGTATCTCAGCACAGGAATAAGGTAGGGAAGAATTCTAAGGATCATTTTGACTGCCTCCAGAAGTTAGATCAGATGGCAAATTGGATTTGGTGCTAGGTCTTTCCCTTTAGGTTTTACCCCAACAATGTTTTCATTAGTTTCGCTCACTCTCAAAATCAAGCATTTTACAGCAGGTTGGAGCAGCCTGTATCTCAGCACAGGAATAAGGTAGGGAAGAATTCTAAGGATCATTTTGACTGCCTCCAGAAGTTAGATCAGATGGCAAATTGGATTTGGTGCTAGGTCTTTCCCTTTAGGTTTTACCCCAACAATGTTTTCATTAGTTTCGCTCACTCTCGAAATCAAGCATTTTACAGCAGGTTGGAGCAGCCTGTATCTCAGCACAGGAATAAGGTAGGGAAGAATTCTAAGGATCATTTTGACTGCCTCCAGAAGTTAGATCAGATGGCAAATTGGATTTGGTGCTAGGTCTTTCCCTTTAGGTTTTACCCCAACAATGTTTTCATTAGTTTCGCTCACTCTCGAAATCAAGCATTTTACAGCAGGTTGGAGCAGCCTGTATCTCAGCACAGGAATAAGGTAGGGAAGAATTCTAAGGATCATTTTGACTGCCTCCAGAAGTTAGATCAGATGGCAAATTGGATTTGGTGCTAGGTCTTTCCCTTTAGGTTTTACCCCAACAATGTTTTCATTAGTTTCGCTCACTCTCGAAATCAAGCATTTTACAGCAGGTTGGAGCAGCCTGTATCTCAGCACAGGAATAAGGTAGGGAAGAATTCTAAGGGATCATTTTGACTGCCTCCAGAAGTTAGATCAGATGGCAAATTGGATTTGGTGCTAGGTCTTTCCCTTTAGGTTTTACCCCAACAATGTTTTCATTAGTTTCGCTCACTCTCGAAATCAAGCATTTTACAGCAGGTTGGAGCAGCCTGTATCTCAGCACAGGAATAAGGTAGGGAAGAATTCTAAGGATCATTTTGACTGCCTCCAGAAGTTAGATCAGATGGCAAATTGGATTTGGTGCTAGGTCTTTCCCTTTAGGTTTTACCCCAACAATGTTTTCATTAGTTTCGCTCACTCTCGAAATCGAGCATTTTACAGCAGGTTGGAGCAGCCTGTATCTCAGCACAGGAATAAGGTAGGGAAGAATTCTAAGGATCATTTTGACTGCCTCCAGAAGTTAGATCAGATGGCAAATTGGATTTGGTGCTAGGTCTTTCCCTTTAGGTTTTACCCCAACAATGTTTTCATTAGTTTCGCTCACTCTCGAAATCAAGCATTTTACAGCAGGTTGGAGCAGCCTGTATCTCAGCACAGGAATAAGGTAGGGAAGAATTCTAAGGATCATTTTGACTGCCTCCAGAAGTTAGATCAGATGGCAAATTGGATTTGGTGCTAGGTCTTTCCCTTTAGGTTTTACCCCAACAATGTTTTCATTAGTTTCACTCACTCTCGAAATCAAGCATTTTACAGCAGGTTGGAGCAGCCTGTATCTCAGCACAGGAATAAGGTAGGGAAGAATTCTAAGGATCATTTTTGACTGCCTCCAGAAGTTAGATCAGATGGCAAATTGGATTTGGTGCTAGGTCTTTCCCTTTAGGTTTTACCCCAACAATGTTTTCATTAGTTTCGCTCACTCTCGAAATCAAGCATTTTACAGCAGGTTGGAGCAGCCTGTATCTCAGCACAGGAATAAGGTAGGGAAGAATTCTAAGGATCATTTTGACTGCCTCCAGAAGTTAGATCAGATGGCAAATTGGATTTGGTGCTAGGTCTTTCCTTTAGGTTTTACCCCAACAATGTTTTCATTAGTTTCGCTCACTCTCGAAATCAAGCATTTTACAGCAGGTTGGAGCAGCCTGTATCTCAGCACAGGAATAAGGTAGGGAAGAATTCTAAGGATCATTTTGACTGCCTCCAGAAGTTAGATCAGATGGCAAATTGGATTTGGTGCTAGGTCTTTCCCTTTAGGTTTTACCCCAACAATGTTTTCATTAGTTTCGCTCACTCTCGAAATCAAGCATTTTACAGCAGGTTGGAGCAGCCTGTATCTCAGCACAGGAATAAGGTAGGGAAGAATTCTAAGGATCATTTTGACTGCCTCCAGAAGTTAGATCAGATGGCAAATTCGATTTGGTGCTAGGTCTTTCCCTTTAGGTTTTACCCCAACAATGTTTTCATTAGTTTCGCTCACTCTCGAAATCAAGCATTTTACAGCAGGTTGGAGCAGCCTGTATCTCAGCACAGGAATAAGGTAGGGAAGAATTCTAAGGATCATTTTGACTGCCTCCAGAAGTTAGATCAGATGGCAAATTGGATTTGGTGCTAGGTCTTTCCCTTTAGGTTTTACCCCAACAATGTTTTCATTAGTTTCGCTCACTCTCGAAATCAAGCATTTTACAGCAGGTTGGAGCAGCCTGTATCTCAACAAAGGAATAAGGTAGGGAAGAATTCTAAGGATCATTTTGACTGCCTCCAGAAGTTAGATCAGATGGCAAATTGGATTTGGTGCTAGGTCTTTCCCTTTAGGTTTTACCCCAACAATGTTTTCATTAGTTTCGCTCACTCTCGAAATCAAGCATTTTACATCAGGTTGGAGCAGCCTGTATCTCAGCACAGGAATAAGGTAGGGAAGAATTCTAAGGATCATTTTGACTGCCTCCAGAAGTTAGATCAGATGGCAAATTGGATTTGGTGCTAGGTCTTTCCCTTTAGGTTTTACCCCAACAATGTTTTCATTAGTTTCGCTCACTCTCGAAATCAAGCATTTTACAGCAGGTTGGAGCAGCCTGTATCTCAGCACAGGAATAAGGTAGGGAAGAATTCAAATACTCATTTTGACTGCCTCCAGAAGTTAGATCAGATGGCAAATTGGATTTGGTGCTAGGTCTTTCCCTTTAGGTTTTACCCCAACAATGTTTCATTAGTTTCGCTCACTCTCGAAATCAAGCATTTTACAGCAGGTTGGAGCAGCCTGTATCTCAGCACAGGAATAAGGTAGGGAAGAATTCTAAGGATCATTTTGACTGCCTCCAGAAGTTAGATCAGATGGCAAATTGGATTTGGTGCTAGGTCTTTCCCTTTAGGTTTTACCCCAACAATGTTTTCATTAGTTTCGCTCACTCTCGAAATCAAGCATTTTACAGCAGGTTGGAGCAGCCTGTATCTCAGCACAGGAATAAGGTAGGGAAGAATTCAAATACTCATTTTGACTGCCTCCAGAAGTTAGATCAGATGGCAAATTGGATTTGGTGCTAGGTCTTTCCCTTTAGGTTTTACCCCAACAATGTTTTCATTAGTTTCGCTCACTCTCGAAATCAAGCATTTTACAGCAGGTTGGAGCAGCCTGTATCTCAGCACAGGAATAAGGTAGGGAAGAATTCAAATACTCATTTTGACTGCCTCCAGAAGTTAGATCAGATGGCAAATTGGATTTGGTGCTAGGTCTTTCCCTTTAGGTTTTACCCCAACAATGTTTTCATTAGTTTCGCTCACTCTCGAAATCAAGCATTTTACAGCAGGTTGGAGCAGCCTGTATCTCAGCACAGGAATAAGGTAGGGAAGAATTCTAAGGATCATTTTGACTGCCTCCAGAAGTTAGATCAGATGGCAAATTGGATTTGGTGCTAGGTCTTTCCCTTTAGGTTTTACCCCAACAATGTTTTCATTAGTTTCGCTCACTCTCGAAATCAAGCATTTTACAGCAGGTTGGAGCAGCCTGTATCTCAGCACAGGAATAAGGTAGGGAAGAATTCTAAGGATCATTTTGACTGCCTCCAGAAGTTAGATCAGATGGCAAATTGGATTTGGTGCTAGGTCTTTCCCTTTAGGTTTTACCCCAACAATGTTTTCATTAGTTTCGCTCACTCTCGAAATCAAGCATTTTACAGCAGGTTGGAGCAGCCTGTATCTCAGCACAGGAATAAGGTAGGGAAGAATTCTAAGGATCATTTTGACTGCCTCCAGAAGTTAGATCAGATGGCAAATTGGATTTGGTGCTAGGTCTTTCCCTTTAGGTTTTACCCCAACAATGTTTTCATTAGTTTCGCTCACTCTCGAAATCAAGCATTTTACAGCAGGTTGGAGCAGCCTGTATCTCAGCACAGGAATAAGGTAGGGAAGAATTCTAAGGATCATTTTGACTGCCTCCAGAAGTTAGATCAGATGGCAAATTGGATTTGGTGCTAGGTCTTTCCTTTTAGGTTTTACCCCAACAATGTTTTCATTAGTTTCGCTCACTCTCGAAATCAAGCATTTTACAGCAGGTTGGAGCAGCCTGTATCTCAGCACAGGAATAAGGTAGGGAAGAATTCTAAGGATCATTTTGACTGCCTCCAGAAGTTAGATCAGATGGCAAATTGGATTTGGTGCTAGGTCTTTCCCTTTAGGTTTTACCCCAACAATGTTTTCATTAGTTTCGCTCACTCTCGAAATCAAGCATTTTACAGCAGGTTGGAGCAGCCTGTATCTCAGCACAGGAATAAGGTAGGGAAGAATTCTAAGGATCATTTTGACTGCCTCCAGAAGTTAGATCAGATGGCAAATTGGATTTGGTGCTAGGTCTTTCCCTTTAGGTTTTACCCCAACAATGTTTTCATTAGTTTCGCTCACTCTCGAAATCAAGCATTTTACAGCAGGTTGGAGCAGCCTGTATCTCAGCACAGGAATAAGGTAGGGAAGAATTCTAAGGATCATTTTGACTGCCTCCAGAAGTTAGATCAGATGGCAAATTGGATTTGGTGCTAGGTCTTTCCCTTTAGGTTTTACCCCCAACAATGTTTTCATTAGTTTCGCTCACTCTCGAAATCAAGCATTTTACAGCAGGTTGGAGCAGCCTGTATCTCAGCACAGGAATAAGGTAGGGAAGAATTCTAAGGATCATTTTGACTGCCTCCAGAAGTTAGATCAGATGGCAAATTGGATTTGGTGCTAGGTCTTTCCCT
Source organism: Melanerpes formicivorus (assembly GCF_026170545.1). Taxonomy (NCBI): domain Eukaryota; kingdom Metazoa; phylum Chordata; class Aves; order Piciformes; family Picidae; genus Melanerpes; species Melanerpes formicivorus. The sequence continues at coordinate 8,429 of NW_027143815.1, forward strand.
TTAGGTTTTACCCCACCAATGTTTTCATTAGTTTCGCTCACTCTCGAAATCAAGCATTTTACAGCAGGTTGGAGCAGCCTGTATCTCAGCACAGGAATAAGGTAGGGAAGAATTCTAAGGATCATTTTGACTGCCTCCAGAAGTTAGATCAGATGGCAAATTGGATTTGGTGCTAGGTCTTTCCCTTTAGGTTTTACCCCAACAATGTTTTCATTAGTTTCGCTCACTCTCGAAATCAAGCATTTTACAGCAGGTTGGAGCAGCCTGTATCTCAGCACAGGAATAAGGTAGGGAAGAATTCTAAGGATCATTTTGACTGCCTCCAGAAGTTAGATCAGATGGCAAATTGGATTTGGTGCTAGGTCTTTCCCTTTAGGTTTTACCCCAACAATGTTTTCATTAGTTTTGCTCACTCTCGAAATCAAGCATTTTACAGCAGGTTGGAGCAGCCTGTATCTCAGCACAGGAATAAGGTAGGGAAGAATTCTAAGGATCATTTTGACTGCCTCCAGAAGTTAGATCAGATGGCAAATTGGATTTGGTGCTAGGTCTTTCCCTTTAGGTTTTACCCCAACAATGTTTTCATTAGTTTCGCTCACTCTCGAAATCGAGCATTTTACAGCAGGTTGGAGCAGCCTGTATCTCAGCACAGGAATAAGGTAGGGAAGAATTCTAAGGATCATTTTGACTGCCTCCAGAAGTTAGATCAGATGGCAAATTGGATTTGGTGCTAGGTCTTTCCCTTTAGGTTTTACCCCAACAATGTTTTCATTAGTTTCGCTCACTCTCGAAATCGAGTATTTTACAGCAGGTTGGAGCAGCCTGTATCTCAGCACAGGAATAAGGTAGGGAAGAATTCTAAGGCTCATTTTGACTGCCTCCAGAAGTTAGATCAGATGGCAAATTGGATTTGGTGCTAGTTCTTTCCCTTTAGGTTTTACCCCAACAATGTTTTCATTAGTTTCGCTCACTCTCGAAATCAAGCATTTTACAGCAGGTTGGAGCAGCCTGTATCTCAGCACAGGAATAAGGTAGGGAAGAATTCTAAGGATCATTTTGACTGCCTCCAGAAGTTAGATCAGATGGCAAATTGGATTTGGTGCTAGGTCTTTCCCTTTAGGTTTTACCCCAACAATGTTTTCATTAGTTTCGCTCACTCTCGAAATCAAGCATTTTACAGCAGGTTGGAGCAGCCTGTATCTCAGCACAGGAATAAGGTAGGGAAGAATTCTAAGGATCATTTTGGACTGCCTCCAGAAGTTAGATCAGATGGCAAATTGGATTTGATGCTAGGTCTTTCCCTTTAGGTTTTACCCCAACAATGTTTTCATTAGTTTCGCTCACTCTCGAAATCAAGCATTTTACAGCAGGTTGGAGCAGCCTGTATCTCAGCACAGGAATAAGGTAGGGAAGAATTCTAAGGATCATTTTGACTGCCTCCAGAAGTTAGATCAGATGGCAAATTGGATTTGGTGCTAGGTCTTTCCCTTTAGGTTTTACCCCAACAATGTTTTCATTAGTTTCGCTCACTCTCGAAATCAAGCATTTTACAGCAGGTTGGAGCAGCCTGTATCTCAGCACAGGAATAAGGTAGGGAAGAATTCTAAGGATCATTTTGACTGCCTCCAGAAGTTAGATCAGATGGCAAATTGGATTTGGTGCTAGGTCTTTCCCTTTAGGTTTTACCCCAACAATGTTTTCATTAGTTTCGCTCACTCTCGAAATCAAGCATTTTACAGCAGGTTGGAGCAGCCTGTATCTCAGCACAGGAATAAGGTAGGGAAGAATTCTAAGGATCATTTTGACTGCCTCCAGAAGTTAGATCAGATGGCAAATTGGATTTGGTGCTAGGTCTTTCCCTTTAGGTTTTACCCCAACAATGTTTTCATTAGTTTCGCTCACTCTCGAAATCAAGCATTTTACAGCAGGTTGGAGCAGCCCTGTATCTCAGCACAGGAATAAGGTAGGGAAGAATTCTAAGGATCATTTTGACTGCCTCCAGAAGTTAGATCAGATGGCAAATTGGATTTGGTGCTAGGTCTTTCCCTTTAGGTTTTACCCCAACAATGTTTTCATTAGTTTCGCTCACTCTCGAAATCAAGCATTTTACAGCAGGTTGGAGCAGCCTGTATCTCAGCACAGGAATAAGGTAGGGGAAGAATTCTAAGGATCATTTTGACTGCCTCCAGAAGTTAGATCAGATGGCAAATTGGATTTGGTGCTAGGTCTTTCCCTTTAGGTTTTACCCCAACAATGTTTTCATTAGTTTCGCTCACTCTCGAAATCAAGCATTTTACAGCAGGTTGGAGCAGCCTGTATCTCAGCACAGGAATAAGGTAGGGAAGAATTCTAAGGATCATTTTGACTGCCTCCAGAAGTTAGATCAGATGGCAAATTGGATTTGGTGCTAGGTCTTTCCCTTTAGGTTTTACCCCAACAATGTTTTCATTAGTTTCGCTCACTCTCGAAATCAAGCATTTTACAGCAGGTTGGAGCAGCCTGTATCTCAGCACAGGAATAAGGTAGGGAAGAATTCTAAGGATCATTTTGACTGCCTCCAGAAGTTAGATCAGATGGCAAATTGGATTTGGTGCTAGGTCTTTCCCTTTAGGTTTTACCCCAACAATGTTTTCATTAGTTTCGCTCACTCTCGAAATGAAGCATTTTACAGCAGGTTGGAGCAGCCTGTATCTCAGCACAGGAATAAGGTAGGGAAGAATTCTAAGGATCATTTTGACTGCCTCCAGAAGTTAGATCAGATGGCAAATTGGATTTGGTGCTAGGTCTTTCCCTTTAGGTTTTACCCCAACAATGTTTTCATTAGTTTCGCTCACTCTCGAAATCAAGCATTTTACAGCAGGTTGGAGCAGCCTGTATCTCAGCACAGGAATAAGGTAGGGAAGAATTCTAAGGATCATTTTGACTGCCTCCAGAAGTTAGATCAGATGGCAAATTGGATTTGGTGCTAGGTCTTTCCCTTTAGGTTTTACCCCAACAATGTTTTCATTAGTTTCGCTCACTCTCGAAATCAAGCATTTTACAGCAGGTTGGAGCAGCCTGTATCTCAGCACAGGAATAAGGTAGGGAAGAATTCTAAGGATCATTTTGACTGCCTCCAGAAGTTAGATCAGATGGCAAATTGGATTTGGTGCTAGGTCTTTCCCTTTAGGTTTTACCCCAACAATGTTTTCATTAGTTTCGCTCACTCTCGAAATCAAGCATTTTACAGCAGGTTGGAGCAGCCTGTATCTCAGCACAGGAATAAGGTAGGGAAGAATTCTAAGGATCATTTTGACTGCCTCCAGAAGTTAGATCAGATGGCAAATTGGATTTGGTGCTAGGTCTTTCCCTTTAGGTTTTACCCCAACAATGTTTTCATTAGTTTCGCTCACTCTCGAAATCAAGCATTTTACAGCAGGTTGGAGCAGCCTGTATCTCAGCACAGGAATAAGGTAGGGAAGAATTCTAAGGATCATTTTGACTGCCTCCAGAAGTTAGATCAGATGGCAAATTGGATTTGGTGCTAGGTCTTTCCCTTTAGGTTTTACCCCAACAATGTTTTCATTAGTTTCGCTCACTCTCGAAATCAAGCATTTTTACAGCAGGTTGGAGCAGCCTGTATCTCAGCACAGGAATAAGGTAGGGAAGAATTCTAAGGATCATTTTGACTGCCTCCAGAAGTTAGATCAGATGGCAAATTGGATTTGGTGCTAGGTCTTTCCCTTTAGGTTTTACCCCAACAATGTTTTCATTAGTTTCGCTCACTCTCGAAATCAAGCATTTTACAGCAGGTTGGAGCAGCCTGTATCTCAGCACAGGAATAAGGTAGGGAAGAATTCTAAGGATCATTTTGACTGCCTCCAGAAGTTAGATCAGATGGCAAATTGGATTTGGTGCTAGGTCTTTCCCTTTAGGTTTTACCCCAACAATGTTTTCATTAGTTTCGCTCACTCTCGAAATCAAGCATTTTACAGCAGGTTGGAGCAGCCTGTATCTCAGCACAGGAATAAGGTAGGGAAGAATTCTAAGGATCATTTTGACTGCCTCCAGAAGTTAGATCAGATGGCAAATTGGATTTGGTGCTAGGTCTTTCCCTTTAGGTTTTACCCCAACAATGTTTTCATTAGTTTCGCTCACTCTCGAAATCAAGCATTTTACAGCAGGTTGGAGCAGCCTGTATCTCAGCACAGGAATAAGGTAGGGAAGAATTCTAAGGATCATTTTGACTGCCTCCAGAAGTTAGATCAGATGGCAAATTGGATTTGGTGCTAGGTCTTTCCCTTTAGGTTTTACCCCAACAATGTTTTCATTAGTTTCGCTCACTCTCGAAATCAAGCATTTTACAGCAGGTTGGAGCAGCCTGTATCTCAGCACAGGAATAAGGTAGGGAAGAATTCTAAGGATCATTTTGACTGCCTCCAGAAGTTAGATCAGATGGCAAATTGGATTTGGTGCTAGGTCTTTCCCTTTAGGTTTTACCCCAACAATGTTTTCATTAGTTTCGCTCACTCTCGAAATCAAGCATTTTACAGCAGGTTGGAGCAGCCTGTATCTCAGCACAGGAATAAGGTAGGGAAGAATTCTAAGGATCATTTTGACTGCCTCCAGAAGTTAGATCAGATGGCAAATTGGATTTGGTGCTAGGTCTTTCCCTTTAGGTTTTACCCCAACAATGTTTTCATTAGTTTCGCTCACTCTTGAAATCAAGCATTTTACAGCAGGTTGGAGCAGCCTGTATGTCAGCACAGGAATAAGGTAGGAAAGAATTCTAAGGATCATTTTGACTGCCTCCAGAAGTTAGATCAGATGGCAAATTGTATTTGGTGCTAGGTCTTTCCCTTTAGGTTTTACCCCAACAATGTTTTCATTAGTTTCGCTCACTCTCGAAATCAAGCATTTTACAGCAGGTTGGAGCAGCCTGTATCTCAGCACAGGAATAAGGTAGGGAAGAATTCTAAGGATCATTTTGACTGCCTCCAGAAGTTAGATCAGATGGCAAATTGGATTTGGTGCTAGGTCTTTCCCTTTAGGTTTTACCCCAACAATGTTTTCATTAGTTTCGCTCACTCTCGAAATCAAGCATTTTACAGCAGGTTGGAGCAGCCTGTATCTCAGCACAGGAATAAGGTAGGGAAGAATTCAAATACTCATTTTGACTGCCTCCAGAAGTTAGATCAGATGGCAAATTGGATTTGGTGCTAGGTCTTTCCCTTTAGGTTTTACCCCAACAATGTTTTCATTAGTTTCGCTCACTCTCGAAATCAAGCATTTTACAGCAGGTTGGAGCAGCCTGTATCTCAGCACAGGAATAAGGTAGGGAAGAATTCTAAGGATCATTTTGACTGCCTCCAGAAGTTAGATCAGATGGCAAATTGGATTTGGTGCTAGGTCTTTCCCTTTAGGTTTTACCCCAACAATGTTTTCATTAGTTTCGCTCACTCTCGAAATCAAGCATTTTACAGCAGGTTGGAGCAGCCTGTATCTCAACAAAGGAATAAGGTAGGGAAGAATTCTAAGGATCATTTTGACTGCCTCCAGAAGTTAGATCAGATGGCAAATTGGATTTGGTGCTAGGTCTTTCCCTTTAGGTTTTACCCCAACAATGTTTTCATTAGTTTCGCTCACTCTCGAAATCAAGCATTTTACAGCAGGTTGGAGCAGCCTGTATCTCAACAAAGGAATAAGGTAGGGAAGAATTCTAAGGATCATTTTGACTGCCTCCAGAAGTTAGATCAGATGGCAAATTGGATTTGGTGCTAGGTCTTTCCCTTTAGGTTTTACCCCAACAATGTTTTCATTAGTTTCGCTCACTCTCGAAATCAAGCATTTTACAGCAGGTTGGAGCAGCCTGTATCTCAGCACAGGAATAAGGTAGGGAAGAATTCTAAGGATCATTTTGACTGCCTCCAGAAGTTAGATCAGATGGCAAATTGGATTTGGTGCTAGGTCTTTCCCTTTAGGTTTTACCCCAACAATGTTTTCATTAGTTTCGCTCACTCTCGAAATCAAGCATTTTACAGCAGGTTGGAGCAGCCTGTATCTCAGCACAGGAATAAGGTAGGGAAGAATTCTAAGGATCATTTTGACTGCCTCCAGAAGTTAGATCAGATGGCAAATTGGATTTGGTGCTAGGTCTTTCCCTTTAGGTTTTACCCCAACAATGTTTTCATTAGTTTCGCTCACTCTCGAAATCAAGCATTTTACAGCAGGTTGGAGCAGCCTGTATCTCAGCACAGGAATAAGGTAGGGAAGAATTCTAAGGATCATTTTGACTGCCTCCAGAAGTTAGATCAGATGGCAAATTGGATTTGGTGCTAGGTCTTTCCCTTTAGGTTTTACCCCAACAATGTTTTCATTAGTTTCGCTCACTCTCGAAATCAAGCATTTTACAGCAGGTTGGAGCAGCCTGTATCTCAGCACAGGAATAAGGTAGGGAAGAATTCAAATACTCATTTTGACTGCCTCCAGAAGGTAGATCAGATGGCAAATTGGATTTGGTGCTAGGTCTTTCCCTTTAGGTTTTACCCCAACAATGTTTTCATTAGTTTCGCTCACTCTCGAAATCAAGCATTTTACAGCAGGTTGGAGCAGCCTGTATCTCAGCACAGGAATAAGGTAGGGAAGAATTCTAAGGATCATTTTGACTGCCTCCAGAAGTTAGATCAGATGGCAAATTGGATTTGGTGCTAGGTCTTTCCCTTTAGGTTTTACCCCAACAATGTTTTCATTAGTTTCGCTCACTCTCGAAATCAAGCATTTTACAGCAGGTTGGAGCAGCCTGTATCTCAGCACAGGAATAAGGTAGGGAAGAATTCTAAGGATCATTTTGACTGCCTCCAGAAGTTAGATCAGATGGCAAATTGGATTTGGTGCTAGGTCTTTCCCTTTAGGTTTTACCCCAACAATGTTTTCATTAGTTTCGCTCACTCTCGAAATCAAGCATTTTACAGCAGGTTGGAGCAGCCTGTATCTCAGCACAGGAATAAGGTAGGGAAGAATTCAAATACTCATTTTGACTGCCTCCAGAAGTTAGATCAGATGGCAAATTGGATTTGGTGCTAGGTCTTTCCCTTTAGGTTTTACCCCAACAATGTTTTCATTAGTTTCGCTCACTCTCGAAATCAAGCATTTTACAGCAGGTTGGAGCAGCCTGTATCTCAGCACAGGAATAAGGTAGGGAAGAATTCTAAGGATCATTTTGACTGCCTCCAGAAGTTAGATCAGATGGCAAATTGGATTTGGTGCTAGGTCTTTCCCTTTAGGTTTTACCCCAACAATGTTTTCATTAGTTTCGCTCACTCTCGAAATCAAGCATTTTACAGCAGGTTGGAGCAGCCTGTATCTCAGCACAGGAATAAGGTAGGGAAGAATTCTAAGGATCATTTTGACTGCCTCCAGAAGTTAGATCAGATGGCAAATTGGATTTGGTGCTAGGTCTTTCCCTTTAGGTTTTACCCCAACAATGTTTTCATTAGTTTCGCTCACTCTCGAAATCAAGCATTTTACAGCAGGTTGGAGCAGCCTGTATCTCAGCACAGGAATAAGGTAGGGAAGAATTCTAAGGATCATTTTGACTGCCTCCAGAAGTTAGATCAGATGGCAAATTGGATTTGGTGCTAGGTCTTTCCCTTTAGGTTTTACCCCAACAATGTTTTCATTAGTTTCGCTCACTCTTGAAATCAAGCATTTTACAGCAGGTTGGAGCAGCCTGTATCTCAGCACAGGAATAAGGTAGGGAAGAATTCTAAGGATCATTTTGACTGCCTCCAGAAGTTAGATCAGATGGCAAATTGGATTTGGTGCTAGGTCTTTCCCTTTAGGTTTTACCCCAACAATGTTTTCATTAGTTTCGCTCACTCTCGAAATCAAGCATTTTACAGCAGGTTGGAGCAGCCTGTATCTCAGCACAGGAATAAGGTAGGGAAGAATTCTAAGGATCATTTTGACTGCCTCCAGAAGTTAGATCAGATGGCAAATTGGATTTGGTGCTAGGTCTTTCCCTTTAGGTTTTACCCCAACAATGTTTTCATTAGTTTCGCTCACTCTCGAAATCAAGCATTTTACAGCAGGTTGGAGCAGCCTGTATCTCAGCACAGGAATAAGGTAGGGAAGAATTCTAAGGATCATTTTGACTGCCTCCAGAAGTTAGATCAGATGGCAAATTGGATTTGGTGCTAGGTCTTTCCCTTTAGGTTTTACCCCAACAATGTTTTCATTAGTTTCGCTCACTCTCGAAATCAAGCATTTTACAGCAGGTTGGAGCAGCCTGTATCTCAGCACAGGAATAAGGTAGGGAAGAATTCTAAGGATCATTTTGACTGCCTCCAGAAGTTAGATCAGATGGCAAATTGGATTTGGTGCTAGGTCTTTCCCTTTAGGTTTTACCCCAACAATGTTTTCATTAGTTTCGCTCACTCTCGAAATCAAGCCTTTTACAGCAGGTTGGAGCAGCCTGTATCTCAGCACAGGAATAAGGTAGGGAAGAATTCAAATACTCATTTTGACTGCCTCCAGAAGGTAGATCAGATGGCAAATTGGATTTGGTGCTAGGTCTTTCCCTTTAGGTTTTACCCCAACAATGTTTTCATTAGTTTCGCTCACTCTCGAAATCAAGCATTTTACAGCAGGTTGGAGCAGCCTGTATCTCAGCACAGGAATAAGGTAGGGAAGAATTCTAAGGATCATTTTGACTGCCTCCAGAAGTTAGATCAGATGGCAAATTGGATTTGGTGCTAGGTCTTTCCCTTTAGGTTTTACCCCAACAATGTTTTCATTAGTTTCGCTCACTCTCGAAATCAAGCCTTTTACAGCAGGTTGGAGCAGCCTGTATCTCAGCACAGGAATAAGGTAGGGAAGAATTCTAAGGATCATTTTGACTGCCTCCAGAAGTTAGATCAGATGGCAAATTGGATTTGGTGCTAGGTCTTTCCCTTTAGGTTTTACCCCAACAATGTTTTCATTAGTTTCGCTCACTCTCGAAATCAAGCATTTTACAGCAGGTTGGAGCAGCCTGTATGTCAGCACAGGAATAAGGTAGGAAAGAATTCTAAGGATCATTTTGACTGCCTCCAGAAGTTAGATCAGATGGCAAATTGGATTTGGTGCTAGGTCTTTCCCTTTAGGTTTTACCCCAACAATGTTTTCATTAGTTTCGCTCACTCTCGAAATCAAGCATTTTACAGCAGGTTGGAGCAGCCTGTATCTCAGCACAGGAATAAGGTAGGGAAGAATTCTAAGGATCATTTTGACTGCCTCCAGAAGTTAGATCAGATGGCAAATTGGATTTGGTGCTAGGTCTTTCCCTTTAGGTTTTACCCCAACAATGTTTTCATTAGTTTCGCTCACTCTCGAAATCAAGCATTTTACAGCAGGTTGGAGCAGCCTGTATCTCAGCACAGGAATAAGGTAGGGAAGAATTCTAAGGATCATTTTGACTGCCTCCAGAAGTTAGATCAGATGGCAAATTGGATTTGGTGCTAGGTCTTTCCCTTTAGGTTTTACCCCAACAATGTTTTCATTAGTTTCGCTCACTCTCGAAATCAAGCATTTTACAGCAGGTTGGAGCAGCCTGTATCTCAGCACAGGAATAAGGTAGGGAAGAATTCTAAGGATCATTTTGACTGCCTCCAGAAGTTAGATCAGATGGCAAATTGGATTTGGTGCTAGGTCTTTCCCTTTAGGTTTTACCCCAACAATGTTTTCATTAGTTTCGCTCACTCTCGAAATCAAGCATTTTACAGCAGGTTGGAGCAGCCTGTATCTCAGCACAGGAATAAGGTAGGGAAGAATTCTAAGGATCATTTTGACTGCCTCCAGAAGTTAGATCAGATGGCAAATTGGATTTGGTGCTAGGTCTTTCCCTTTAGGTTTTACCCCAACAATGTTTTCATTAGTTTCGCTCACTCTCGAAATCAAGCATTTTACAGCAGGTTGGAGCAGCCTGTATCTCAGCACAGGAATAAGGTAGGGAAGAATTCTAAGGATCATTTTGACTGCCTCCAGAAGTTAGATCAGATGGCAAATTGGATTTGGTGCTAGGTCTTTCCCTTTAGGTTTTACCCCAACAATGTTTTCATTAGTTTCGCTCACTCTCGAAATCAAGCATTTTACAGCAGGTTGGAGCAGCCTGTATCTCAGCACAGGAATAAGGTAGGGAAGAATTCTAAGGATCATTTTGACTGCCTCCAGAAGTTAGATCAGATGGCAAATTGGATTTGGTGCTAGGTCTTTCCCTTTAGGTTTTACCCCAACAATGTTTTCATTAGTTTCGCTCACTCTCGAAATCAAGCATTTTACAGCAGGTTGGAGCAGCCTGTATCTCAGCACAGGAATAAGGTAGGGAAGAATTCTAAGGATCATTTTGACTGCCTCCAGAAGTTAGATCAGATGGCAAATTGGATTTGGTGCTAGGTCTTTCCCTTTAGGTTTTACCCCAACAATGTTTTCATTAGTTTCGCTCACTCTCGAAATCAAGCATTTTACAGCAGGTTGGAGCAGCCTGTATCTCAGCACAGGAATAAGGTAGGGAAGAATTCTAAGGATCATTTTGACTGCCTCCAGAAGTTAGATCAGATGGCAAATTGGATTTGGTGCTAGGTCTTTCCCTTTAGGTTTTACCCCAACAATGTTTTCATTAGTTTCGCTCACTCTCGAAATCAAGCATTTTACAGCAGGTTGGAGCAGCCTGTATCTCAGCACAGGAATAAGGTAGGGAAGAATTCTAAGGATCATTTTGACTGCCTCCAGAAGTTAGATCAGATGGCAAATTGGATTTGGTGCTAGGTCTTTCCCTTTAGGTTTTACCCCAACAATGTTTTCATTAGTTTCGCTCACTCTCGAAATCAAGCATTTTACAGCAGGTTGGAGCAGCCTGTATCTCAGCACAGGAATAAGGTAGGGAAGAATTCTAAGGATCATTTTGACTGCCTCCAGAAGTTAGATCAGATGGCAAATTGGATTTGGTGCTAGGTCTTTCCCTTTAGGTTTTACCCCAACAATGTTTTCATTAGTTTCGCTCACTCTCGAAATCAAGCATTTTACAGCAGGTTGGAGCAGCCTGTATCTCAGCACAGGAATAAGGTAGGGAAGAATTCTAAGGATCATTTTGACTGCCTCCAGAAGTTAGATCAGATGGCAAATTGGATTTGGTGCTAGGTCTTTCCCTTTAGGTTTTACCCCAACAATGTTTTCATTAGTTTCGCTCACTCTCGAAATCAAGCATTTTACAGCAGGTTGGAGCAGCCTGTATCTCAGCACAGGAATAAGGTAGGGAAGAATTCTAAGGATCATTTTGACTGCCTCCAGAAGTTAGATCAGATGGCAAATTGGATTTGGTGCTAGGTCTTTCCCTTTAGGTTTTACCCCAACAATGTTTTCATTAGTTTCGCTCACTCTCGAAATCAAGCATTTTACAGCAGGTTGGAGCAGCCTGTATCTCAGCACAGGAATAAGGTAGGGAAGAATTCTAAGGATCATTTTGACTGCCTCCAGAAGTTAGATCAGATGGCAAATTGGATTTGGTGCTAGGTCTTTCCCTTTAGGTTTTACCCCAACAATGTTTTCATCAGTTTCGCTCACTCTCGAAATCAAGCATTTTACAGCAGGTTGGAGCAGCCTGTATCTCAGCACAGGAATAAGGTAGGGAAGAATTCTAAGGATCATTTTGACTGCCTCCAGAAGTTAGATCAGATGGCAAATTGGATTTGGTGCTAGGTCTTTCCCTTTAGGTTTTACCCCAACAATGTTTTCATTAGTTTCGCTCACTCTCGAAATCAAGCATTTTACAGCAGGTTGGAGCAGCCTGTATCTCAGCACAGGAATAAGGTAGGGAAGAATTCTAAGGATCATTTTGACTGCCTCCAGAAGTTAGATCAGATGGCAAATTGGATTTGGTGCTAGGTCTTTCCCTTTAGGTTTTACCCCAACAATGTTTTCATTAGTTTCGCTCACTCTCGAAATCAAGCATTTTACAGCAGGTTGGAGCAGCCTGTATCTCAGCACAGGAATAAGGTAGGGAAGAATTCTAAGGATCATTTTGACTGCCTCCAGAAGGTAGATCAGATGGCAAATTGGATTTGGTGCTAGGTCTTTCCCTTTAGGTTTTACCCCAACAATGTTTTCATTAGTTTCGCTCACTCTCGAAATCAAGCATTTTACAGCAGGTTGGAGCAGCCTGTATCTCAGCACAGGAATAAGGTAGGGAAGAATTCTAAGGATCATTTTGACTGCCTCCAGAAGTTAGATCAGATGGCAAATTGGATTTGGTGCTAGGTCTTTCCCTTTAGGTTTTACCCCAACAATGTTTTCATTAGTTTCGCTCACTCTCGAAATCAAGCATTTTACAGCAGGTTGGAGCAGCCTGTATCTCAGCACAGGAATAAGGTAGGGAAGAATTCTAAGGATCATTTTGACTGCCTCCAGAAGTTAGATCAGATGGCAAATTGGATTTGGTGCTAGGTCTTTCCCTTTAGGTTTTACCCCAACAATGTTTTCATTAGTTTCGCTCACTCTCGAAATCAAGCATTTTACAGCAGGTTGGAGCAGCCTGTATCTCAGCACAGGAATAAGGTAGGAAAGAATTCTAAGGATCATTTTGACTGCCTCCAGAAGTTAGATCAGATGGCAAATTGTATTTGGTGCTAGGTCTTTCCCTTTAGGTTTTACCCCAACAATGTTTTCATTAGTTTCGCTCACTCTCGAAATCAAGCATTTTACAGCAGGTTGGAGCAGCCTGTATCTCAGCACAGGAATAAGGTAGGGAAGAATTCTAAGGATCATTTTGACTGCCTCCAGAAGTTAGATCAGATGGCAAATTGGATTTGGTGCTAGGTCTTTCCCTTTAGGTTTTACCCCAACAATGTTTTCATTAGTTTCGCTCACTCTCGAAATCAAGCATTTTACAGCAGGTTGGAGCAGCCTGTATCTCAGCACAGGAATAAGGTAGGGAAGAATTCTAAGGATCATTTTGACTGCCTCCAGAAGTTAGATCAGATGGCAAATTGGATTTGGTGCTAGGTCTTTCCCTTTAGGTTTTACCCCAACAATGTTTTCATTAGTTTCGCTCACTCTCGAAATCAAGCATTTTACAGCAGGTTGGAGCAGCCTGTATCTCAGCACAGGAATAAGGTAGGGAAGAATTCTAAGGATCATTTTGACTGCCTCCAGAAGTTAGATCAGATGGCAAATTGGATTTGGTGCTAGGTCTTTCCCTTTAGGTTTTACCCCAACAATGTTTTCATTAGTTTCGCTCACTCTCGAAATCAAGCATTTTACAGCAGGTTGGAGCAGCCTGTATCTCAGCACAGGAATAAGGTAGGGAAGAATTCTAAGGATCATTTTGACTGCCTCCAGAAGTTAGATCAGATGGCAAATTGGATTTGGTGCTAGGTCTTTCCCTTTAGGTTTTACCCCAACAATGTTTTCATTAGTTTCGCTCACTCTCGAAATCAAGCATTTTACAGCAGGTTGGAGCAGCCTGTATCTCAGCACAGGAATAAGGTAGGGAAGAATTCTAAGGATCATTTTGACTGCCTCCAGAAGTTAGATCAGATGGCAAATTGGATTTGGTGCTAGGTCTTTCCCTTTAGGTTTTACCCCAACAATGTTTTCATTAGTTTCGCTCACTCTCGAAATCAAGCATTTTACAGCAGGTTGGAGCAGCCTGTATCTCAGCACAGGAATAAGGTAGGGAAGAATTCTAAGGATCATTTTGACTGCCTCCAGAAGTTAGATCAGATGGCAAATTGGATTTGGTGCTAGGTCTTTCCCTTTAGGTTTTACCCCAACAATGTTTTCATTAGTTTCGCTCACTCTCGAAATCAAGCATTTTACAGCAGGTTGGAGCAGCCTGTATCTCAGCACAGGAATAAGGTAGGGAAGAATTCTAAGGATCATTTTGACTGCCTCCAGAAGTTAGATCAGATGGCAAATTGGATTTGGTGCTAGGTCTTTCCCTTTAGGTTTTACCCCAACAATGTTTTCATTAGTTTCGCTCACTCTCGAAATCAAGCATTTTACAGCAGGTTGGAGCAGCCTGTATCTCAGCACAGGAATAAGGTAGGGAAGAATTCTAAGGATCATTTTGACTGCCTCCAGAAGTTAGATCAGATGGCAAATTGGATTTGGTGCTAGGTCTTTCCCTTTAGGTTTTACCCCAACAATGTTTTCATTAGTTTCGCTCACTCTCGAAATCAAGCATTTTACAGCAGGTTGGAGCAGCCTGTATCTCAGCACAGGAATAAGGTAGGGAAGAATTCAAATACTCATTTTGACTGCCTCCAGAAGTTAGATCAGATGGCAAATTGGATTTGGTGCTAGGTCTTTCCCTTTAGGTTTTACCCCAACAATGTTTTCATTAGTTTCGCTCACTCTCGAAATCAAGCATTTTACAGCAGGTTGGAGCAGCCTGTATCTCAGCACAGGAATAAGGTAGGGAAGAATTCTAAGGATCATTTTGACTGCCTCCAGAAGTTAGATCAGATGGCAAATTGGATTTGGTGCTAGGTCTTTCCCTTTAGGTTTTACCCCAACAATGTTTTCATTAGTTTCGCTCACTCTCGAAATCAAGCATTTTACAGCAGGTTGGAGCAGCCTGTATCTCAGCACAGGAATAAGGTAGGGAAGAATTCTAAGGATCATTTTGACTGCCTCCAGAAGTTAGATCAGATGGCAAATTGGATTTGGTGCTAGGTCTTTCCCTTTAGGTTTTACCCCAACAATGTTTTCATTAGTTTCGCTCACTCTCGAAATCAAGCATTTTACAGCAGGTTGGAGCAGCCTGTATCTCAGCACAGGAATAAGGTAGGGAAGAATTCTAAGGATCATTTTGACTGCCTCCAGAAGTTAGATCAGATGGCAAATTGGATTTGGTGCTAGGTCTTTCCCTTTAGGTTTTACCCCAACAATGTTTTCATTAGTTTCGCTCACTCTCGAAATCAAGCATTTTACAGCAGGTTGGAGCAGCCTGTATCTCAGCACAGGAATAAGGTAGGGAAGAATTCTAAGGATCATTTTGACTGCCTCCAGAAGTTAGATCAGATGGCAAATTGGATTTGGTGCTAGGTCTTTCCCTTTAGGTTTTACCCCAACAATGTTTTCATTAGTTTCGCTCACTCTCGAAATCAAGCATTTTACAGCAGGTTGGAGCAGCCTGTATCTCAGCACAGGAATAAGGTAGGGAAGAATTCTAAGGATCATTTTGACTGCCTCCAGAAGTTAGATCAGATGGCAAATTGGATTTGGTGCTAGGTCTTTCCCTTTAGGTTTTACCCCAACAATGTTTTCATTAGTTTCGCTCACTCTCGAAATCAAGCATTTTACAGCAGGTTGGAGCAGCCTGTATCTCAGCACAGGAATAAGGTAGGGAAGAATTCTAAGGATCATTTTGACTGCCTCCAGAAGTTAGATCAGATGGCAAATTGGATTTGGTGCTAGGTCTTTCCCTTTAGGTTTTACCCCAACAATGTTTTCATTAGTTTCGCTCACTCTCGAAATCAAGCATTTTACAGCAGGTTGGAGCAGCCTGTATCTCAGCACAGGAATAAGGTAGGGAAGAATTCTAAGGATCATTTTGACTGCCTCCAGAAGTTAGATCAGATGGCAAATTGGATTTGGTGCTAGGTCTTTCCCTTTAGGTTTTACCCCAACAATGTTTTCATTAGTTTCGCTCACTCTCGAAATCAAGCATTTTACAGCAGGTTGGAGCAGCCTGTATCTCAGCACAGGAATAAGGTAGGGAAGAATTCTAAGGATCATTTTGACTGCCTCCAGAAGTTAGATCAGATGGCAAATTGGATTTGGTGCTAGGTCTTTCCCTTTAGGTTTTACCCCAACAATGTTTTCATTAGTTTCGCTCACTCTCGAAATCAAGCATTTTACAGCAGGTTGGAGCAGCCTGTATCTCAGCACAGGAATAAGGTAGGGAAGAATTCTAAGGATCATTTTGACTGCCTCCAGAAGTTAGATCAGATGGCAAATTGGATTTGGTGCTAGGTCTTTCCCTTTAGGTTTTACCCCAACAATGTTTTCATTAGTTTCGCTCACTCTCGAAATCAAGCATTTTACAGCAGGTTGGAGCAGCCTGTATCTCAGCACAGGAATAAGGTAGGGAAGAATTCTAAGGATCATTTTGACTGCCTCCAGAAGTTAGATCAGATGGCAAATTGGATTTGGTGCTAGGTCTTTCCCTTTAGGTTTTACCCCAACAATGTTTTCATTAGTTTCGCTCACTCTCGAAATCAAGCATTTTACAGCAGGTTGGAGCAGCCTGTATCTCAGCACAGGAATAAGGTAGGGAAGAATTCTAAGGATCATTTTGACTGCCTCCAGAAGTTAGATCAGATGGCAAATTGGATTTGGTGCTAGGTCTTTCCCTTTAGGTTTTACCCCAACAATGTTTTCATTAGTTTCGCTCACTCTCGAAATCAAGCATTTTACAGCAGGTTGGAGCAGCCTGTATCTCAGCACAGGAATAAGGTAGGGAAGAATTCAAATACTCATTTTGACTGCCTCCAGAAGTTAGATCAGATGGCAAATTGGATTTGGTGCTAGGTCTTTCCCTTTAGGTTTTACCCCAACAATGTTTTCCTTAGTTTCGCTCACTCTCGAAATCAAGCATTTTACAGCAGGTTGGAGCAGCCTGTATCTCAGCACAGGAATAAGGTAGGGAAGAATTCTAAGGATCATTTTGACTGCCTCCAGAAGTTAGATGAGATGGCAAATTGGATTTGGTGCTAGGCCTTTCCCTTTAGGTTTTACCCCAACAATGTTTTCATTAGTTTCGCTCACTCTCGAAATCAAGCATTTTACAGCAGGTTGGAGCAGCCTGTATCTCAGCACAGGAATAAGGTAGGGAAGAATTCTAAGGATCATTTTGACTGCCTCCAGAAGTTAGATCAGATGGCAAATTGGATTTGGTGCTAGGTCTTTCCCTTTAGGTTTTACCCCAACAATGTTTTCATTAGTTTCGCTCACTCTCGAAATCAAGCATTTTACAGCAGGTTGGAGCAGCCTGTATCTCAGCACAGGAATAAGGTAGGGAAGAATTCTAAGGATCATTTTGACTGCCTCCAGAAGTTAGATCAGATGGCAAATTGGATTTGGTGCTAGGTCTTTCCCTTTAGGTTTTACCCCAACAATGTTTTCATTAGTTTCGCTCACTCTCGAAATCAAGCATTTTACAGCAGGTTGGAGCAGCCTGTATCTCAGCACAGGAATAAGGTAGGGAAGAATTCTAAGGATCATTTTGACTGCCTCCAGAAGTTAGATCAGATGGCAAATTGGATTTGGTGCTAGGTCTTTCCCTTTAGGTTTTACCCCAACAATGTTTTCATTAGTTTCGCTCACTCTCGAAATCAAGCATTTTACAGCAGGTTGGAGCAGCCTGTATCTCAGCACAGGAATAAGGTAGGGAAGAATTCTAAGGATCATTTTGACTGCCTCCAGAAGTTAGATCAGATGGCAAATTGGATTTGGTGCTAGGTCTTTCCCTTTAGGTTTTACCCCAACAATGTTTTCATTAGTTTCGCTCACTCTCGAAATCAAGCATTTTACAGCAGGTTGGAGCAGCCTGTATCTCAGCACAGGAATAAGGTAGGGAAGAATTCTAAGGATCATTTTGACTGCCTCCAGAAGTTAGATCAGATGGCAAATTGGATTTGGTGCTAGGTCTTTCCCTTTAGGTTTTACCCCAACAATGTTTTCATTAGTTTCGCTCACTCTCGAAATCAAGCATTTTACAGCAGGTTGGAGCAGCCTGTATCTCAGCACAGGAATAAGGTAGGGAAGAATTCTAAGGATCATTTTGACTGCCTCCAGAAGTTAGATCAGATGGCAAATTGGATTTGGTGCTAGGTCTTTCCCTTTAGGTTTTACCCCAACAATGTTTTCATTAGTTTCGCTCACTCTCGAAATCAAGCATTTTACAGCAGGTTGGAGCAGCCTGTATCTCAGCACAGGAATAAGGTAGGGAAGAATTCAAATACTCATTTTGACTGCCTCCAGAAGTTAGATCAGATGGCAAATTGGATTTGGTGCTAGGTCTTTCCCTTTAGGTTTTACCCCAACAATGTTTTCCTTAGTTTCGCTCACTCTCGAAATCAAGCATTTTACAGCAGGTTGGAGCAGCCTGTATCTCAGCACAGGAATAAGGTAGGGAAGAATTCTAAGGATCATTTTGACTGCCTCCAGAAGTTAGATCAGATGGCAAATTGGATTTGGTGCTAGGCCTTTCCCTTTAGGTTTTACCCCAACAATGTTTTCATTAGTTTCGCTCACTCTCGAAATCAAGCATTTTACAGCAGGTTGGAGCAGCCTGTATCTCAGCACAGGAATAAGGTAGGGAAGAATTCTAAGGATCATTTTGACTGCCTCCAGAAGTTAGATCAGATGGCAAATTGGATTTGGTGCTAGGTCTTTCCCTTTAGGTTTTACCCCAACAATGTTTTCATTAGTTTCGCTCACTCTCGAAATCAAGCATTTTACAGCAGGTTGGAGCAGCCTGTATCTCAGCACAGGAATAAGGTAGGGAAGAATTCTAAGGATCATTTTGACTGCCTCCAGAAGTTAGATGAGATGGCAAATTGGATTTGGTGCTAGGTCTTTCCCTTTAGGTTTTACCCCAACAATGTTTTCATTAGTTTCGCTCACTCTCGAAATCAAGCATTTTACAGCAGGTTGGAGCAGCCTGTATCTCAGCACAGGAATAAGGTAGGGAAGAATTCTAAGGATCATTTTGACTGCCTCCAGAAGTTAGATCAGATGGCAAATTGGATTTGGTGCTAGGTCTTTCCCTTTAGGTTTTACCCCAACAATGTTTTCATTAGTTTCGCTCACTCTCGAAATCAAGCATTTTACAGCAGGTTGGAGCAGCCTGTATCTCAGCACAGGAATAAGGTAGGGAAGAATTCTAAGGATCATTTTGACTGCCTCCAGAAGTTAGATCAGATGGCAAATTGGATTTGGTGCTAGGTCTTTCCCTTTAGGTTTTACCCCAACAATGTTTTCATTAGTTTCGCTCACTCTCGAAATCAAGCATTTTACAGCAGGTTGGAGCAGCCTGTATCTCAGCACAGGAATAAGGTAGGGAAGAATTCTAAGGATCATTTTGACTGCCTCCAGAAGTTAGATCAGATGGCAAATTGGATTTGGTGCTTGGTCTTTCCCTTTAGGTTTTACCCCAACAATGTTTTCATTAGTTTCGCTCACTCTCGAAATCAAGCATTTTACAGCAGGTTGGAGCAGCCTGTATCTCAGCACAGGAATAAGGTAGGGAAGAATTCAAATACTCATTTTGACTGCCTCCAGAAGTTAGATCAGATGGCAAATTGGATTTGGTGCTAGGTCTTTCCCTTTAGGTTTTACCCCAACAATGTTTTCATTAGTTTCGCTCACTCTCGAAATCAAGCATTTTACAGCAGGTTGGAGCAGCCTGTATCTCAGCACAGGAATAAGGTAGGGAAGAATTCTAAGGATCATTTTGACTGCCTCCAGAAGTTAGATCAGATGGCAAATTGGATTTGGTGCTAGGTCTTTCCCTTTAGGTTTTACCCCAACAATGTTTTCATTAGTTTCGCTCACTCTCGAAATCAAGCATTTTACAGCAGGTTGGAGCAGCCTGTATCTCAGCACAGGAATAAGGTAGGGAAGAATTCTAAGGATCATTTTGACTGCCTCCAGAAGTTAGATCAGATGGCAAATTGGATTTGGTGCTAGGTCTTTCCCTTTAGGTTTTACCCCAACAATGTTTTCATTAGTTTCGCTCACTCTCGAAATCAAGCATTTTACAGCAGGTTGGAGCAGCCTGTATCTCAGCACAGGAATAAGGTAGGGAAGAATTCTAAGGATCATTTTGACTGCCTCCAGAAGTTAGATCAGATGGCAAATTGGATTTGGTGCTAGGTCTTTCCCTTTAGGTTTTACCCCAACAATGTTTTCATTAGTTTCGCTCACTCTCGAAATCAAGCATTTTACAGCAGGTTGGAGCAGCCTGTATCTCAGCACAGGAATAAGGTAGGGAAGAATTCAAATACTCATTTTGACTGCCTCCAGAAGGTAGATCAGATGGCAAATTGGATTTGGTGCTAGGTCTTTCCCTTTAGGTTTTACCCCAACAATGTTTTCATTAGTTTCGCTCACTCTCGAAATCAAGCATTTTACAGCAGGTTGGAGCAGCCTGTATCTCAGCACAGGAATAAGGTAGGGAAGAATTCTAAGGATCATTTTGACTGCCTCCAGAAGTTAGATCAGATGGCAAATTGGATTTGGTGCTAGGTCTTTCCCTTTAGGTTTTACCCCAACAATGTTTTCATTAGTTTCGCTCACTCTCGAAATCAAGCATTTTACAGCAGGTTGGAGCACCCTGTATCTCAGCACAGGAATAAGGTAGGGAAGAATTCTAAGGATCATTTTGACTGCCTCCAGAAGTTAGATCAGATGGCAAATTGGATTTGGTGCTAGGTCTTTCCCTTTAGGTTTTACCCCAACAATGTTTTCATTAGTTTCGCTCACTCTCGAAATCAAGCATTTTACAGCAGGTTGGAGCAGCCTGTATGTCAGCACAGGAACATGGTAGGGAAGAATTCTTAGGATCATTTTGACTGCCTCCAGAAGTTAGATCAGATGGCAAATTGGATTTGGTGCTAGGTCTTTCCCTTTAGGTTTTACCCCAACAATGTTTTCATTAGTTTCGCTCACTCTCGAAATCAAGCATTTTACAGCAGGTTGGAGCAGCCTGTATCTCAGCACAGGAATAAGGTAGGGAAGAATTCTAAGGATCATTTTGACTGCCTCCAGAAGTTAGATCAGATGGCAAATTGTATTTGGTGCTAGGTCTTTCCCTTTAGGTTTTACCCCAACAATGTTTTCATTAGTTTCGCTCACTCTCGAAATCAAGCATTTTACAGCAGGTTGGAGCAGCCTGTATCTCAGCACAGGAATAAGGTAGGGAAGAATTCAAATACTCATTTTGACTGCCTCCAGAAGTTAGATCAGATGGCAAATTGGATTTGGTGCTAGGTCTTTCCCTTTAGGTTTTACCCCAACAATGTTTTCATTAGTTTCGCTCACTCTCGAAATCAAGCATTTTACAGCAGGTTGGAGCAGCCTGTATCTCAGCACAGGAATAAGGTAGGGAAGAATTCTAAGGATCATTTTGACTGCCTCCAGAAGTTAGATCAGATGGCAAATTGGATTTGGTGCTAGGTCTTTCCCTTTAGGTTTTACCCCAACAATGTTTTCATTAGTTTCGCTCACTCTCGAAATCAAGCATTTTACAGCAGGTTGGAGCAGCCTGTATCTCAGCACAGGAATAAGGTAGGGAAGAATTCTAAGGATCATTTTGACTGCCTCCAGAAGTTAGATCAGATGGCAAATTGGATTTGGTGCTAGGTCTTTCCCTTTAGGTTTTACCCCAACAATGTTTTCATTAGTTTCGCTCACTCTCGAAATCAAGCATTTTACAGCAGGTTGGAGCAGCCTGTATCTCAGCACAGGAATAAGGTAGGGAAGAATTCTAAGGATCATTTTGACTGCCTCCAGAAGTTAGATCAGATGGCAAATTGGATTTGGTGCTAGGTCTTTCCCTTTAGGTTTTACCCCAACAATGTTTTCATTAGTTTCGCTCACTCTCGAAATCAAGCATTTTACAGCAGGTTGGAGCAGCCTGTATCTCAGCACAGGAATAAGGTAGGGAAGAATTCTAAGGATCATTTTGACTGCCTCCAGAAGTTAGATCAGATGGCAAATTGGATTTGGTGCTAGGTCTTTCCCTTTAGGTTTTACCCCAACAATGTTTTCATTAGTTTCGCTCACTCTCGAAATCAAGCATTTTACAGCAGGTTGGAGCAGCCTGTATCTCAGCACAGGAATAAGGTAGGGAAGAATTCTAAGGATCATTTTGACTGCCTCCAGAAGTTAGATCAGATGGCAAATTGGATTTGGTGCTAGGTCTTTCCCTTTAGGTTTTACCCCAACAATGTTTTCATTAGTTTCGCTCACTCTCAAAATCAAGCATTTTACAGCAGGTTGGAGCAGCCTGTATCTCAGCACAGGAATAAGGTAGGGAAGAATTCTAAGGATCATTTTGACTGCCTCCAGAAGTTAGATCAGATGGCAAATTGGATTTGGTGCTAGGTCTTTCCCTTTAGGTTTTACCCCAACAATGTTTTCATTAGTTTCGCTTACTCTCGAAATCAAGCATTTTACAGCAGGTTGGAGCAGCCTGTATCTCAGCACAGGAATAAGGTAGGGAAGAATTCTAAGGATCATTTTGACTGCCTCCAGAAGTTAGATCAGATGGCAAATTGGATTTGGTGCTAGGTCTTTCCCTTTAGGTTTTACCCCAACAATGTTTTCATTAGTTTCGCTCACTCTCGAAATCAAGCATTTTACAGCAGGTTGGAGCAGCCTGTATCTCAGCACAGGAATAAGGTAGGGAAGAATTCTAAGGATCATTTTGACTGCCTCCAGAAGTTAGATCAGATGGCAAATTGGATTTGGTGCTAGGTCTTTCCCTTTAGGTTTTACCCCAACAATGTTTTCATTAGTTTCGCTCACTCTCGAAATCAAGCATTTTACAGCAGGTTGGAGCAGCCTGTATCTCAGCACAGGAATAAGGTAGGGAAGAATTCTAAGGATCATTTTGACTGCCTCCAGAAGTTAGATCAGATGGCAAATTGGATTTGGTGCTAGGTCTTTCCCTTTAGGTTTTACCCCAACAATGTTTTCATTAGTTTCGCTCACTCTCGAAATCAAGCATTTTACAGCAGGTTGGAGCAGCCTGTATCTCAGCACAGGAATAAGGTAGGGAAGAATTCTAAGGATCATTTTGACTGCCTCCAGAAGTTAGATCAGATGGCAAATTGGATTTGGTGCTAGGTCTTTCCCTTTAGGTTTTACCCCAACAATGTTTTCATTAGTTTCGCTCACTCTCAAAATGAAGCATTTTACAGCAGGTTGGAGCAGCCTGTATCTCAGCACAGGAATAAGGTAGGGAAGAATTCTAAGGATCATTTTGACTGCCTCCAGAAGTTAGATCAGATGGCAAATTGGATTTGGTGCTAGGTCTTTCCCTTTAGGTTTTACCCCAACAATGTTTTCATTAGTTTCGCTCACTCTCGAAATCAAGCATTTTACAGCAGGTTGGAGCAGCCTGTATCTCAGCACAGGAATAAGGTAGGGAAGAATTCTAAGGATCATTTTGACTGCCTCCAGAAGTTAGATCAGATGGCAAATTGGATTTGGTGCTAGGTCTTTCCCTTTAGGTTTTACCCCAACAATGTTTTCATTAGTTTCGCTCACTCTCGAAATCAAGCATTTTACAGCAGGTTGGAGCAGCCTGTATCTCAGCACAGGAATAAGGTAGGGAAGAATTCTAAGGATCATTTTGACTGCCTCCAGAAGTTAGATCAGATGGCAAATTGGATTTGGTGCTAGGTCTTTCCCTTTAGGTTTTACCCCAACAATGTTTTCATTAGTTTCGCTCACTCTCGAAATCAAGCATTTTACAGCAGGTTGGAGCAGCCTGTATCTCAGCACAGGAATAAGGTAGGGAAGAATTCTAAGGATCATTTTGACTGCCTCCAGAAGTTAGATCAGATGGCAAATTGGATTTGGTGCTAGGTCTTTCCCTTTAGGTTTTACCCCAACAATGTTTTCATTAGTTTCGCTCACTCTCGAAATCAAGCATTTTACAGCAGGTTGGAGCAGCCTGTATCTCAGCACAGGAATAAGGTAGGGAAGAATTCTAAGGATCATTTTGACTGCCTCCAGAAGTTAGATCAGATGGCAAATTGGATTTGGTGCTAGGTCTTTCCCTTTAGGTTTTACCCCAACAATGTTTTCATTAGTTTCGCTCACTCTCGAAATCAAGCATTTTACAGCAGGTTGGAGCAGCCTGTATCTCAGCACAGGAATAAGGTAGGGAAGAATTCTAAGGATCATTTTGACTGCCTCCAGAAGTTAGATCAGATGGCAAATTGGATTTGGTGCTAGGTCTTTCCCTTTAGGTTTTACCCCAACAATGTTTTCATTAGTTTCGCTCACTCTCAAAATCAAGCATTTTACAGCAGGTTGGAGCAGCCTGTATCTCAGCACAGGAATAAGGGAGGGAAGAATTCTAAGGATCATTTTGACTGCCTCCAGAAGTTAGATCAGATGGCAAATTGGATTTGGTGCTAGGTCTTTCCCTTTAGGTTTTACCCCAACAATGTTTTCATTAGTTTCGCTCACTCTCGAAATCAAGCATTTTACAGCAGGTTGGAGCAGCCTGTATCTCAGCACAGGAATAAGGTAGGGAAGAATTCTAAGGATCATTTTGACTGCCTCCAGAAGTTAGATCAGATGGCAAATTGGATTTGGTGCTAGGTCTTTCCCTTTAGGTTTTACCCCAACAATGTTTTCATTAGTTTCGCTCACTCTCGAAATCAAGCATTTTACAGCAGGTTGGAGCAGCCTGTATCTCAGCACAGGAATAAGGTAGGGAAGAATTCTAAGGATCATTTTGACTGCCTCCAGAAGTTAGATCAGATGGCAAATTGGATTTGGTGCTAGGTCTTTCCCTTTAGGTTTTACCCCAACAATGTTTTCATTAGTTTCGCTCACTCTCGAAATCAAGCATTTTACAGCAGGTTGGAGCAGCCTGTATCTCAGCACAGGAATAAGGTAGGGAAGAATTCTAAGGATCATTTTGACTGCCTCCAGAAGTTAGATCAGATGGCAAATTGGATTTGGTGCTAGGTCTTTCCCTTTAGGTTTTACCCCAACAATGTTTTCATTAGTTTCGCTCACTCTCGAAATCAAGCATTTTACAGCAGGTTGGAGCAGCCTGTATCTCAGCACAGGAATAAGGTAGGGAAGAATTCAAATACTCATTTTGACTGCCTCCAGAAGTTAGATCAGATGGCAAATTGGATTTGGTGCTAGGTCTTTCCCTTTAGGTTTTACCCCAAAAATGTTTTCATTAGTTTCGCTCACTCTCGAAATCAAGCATTTTACAGCAGGTTGGAGCAGCCTGTATCTCAGCACAGGAATAAGGTAGGGAAGAATTCTAAGGATCATTTTGACTGCCTCCAGAAGTTAGATCAGATGGCAAATTGGATTTGGTGCTAGGCCTTTCCCTTTAGGTTTTACCCCAACAATGTTTTCATTAGTTTCGCTCACTCTCGAAATCAAGCATTTTACAGCAGGTTGGAGCAGCCTGTATCTCAGCACAGGAATAAGGTAGGGAAGAATTCTAAGGATCATTTTGACTGCCTCCAGAAGTTAGATCAGATGGCAAATTGGATTTGGTGCTAGGTCTTTCCCTTTAGGTTTTACCCCAACAATGTTTTCATTAGTTTCGCTCACTCTCGAAATCAAGCATTTTACAGCAGGTTGGAGCAGCCTGTATCTCAGCACAGGAATAAGGTAGGGAAGAATTCAAATACTCATTTTGACTGCCTCCAGAAGTTAGATCAGATGGCAAATTGGATTTGGTGCTAGGTCTTTCCCTTTAGGTTTTACCCCAACAATGTTTTCATTAGTTTCGCTCACTCTCGAAATCAAGCATTTTACAGCAGGTTGGAGCAGCCTGTATCTCAGCACAGGAATAAGGTAGGGAAGAATTCTAAGGATCATTTTGACTGCCTCCAGAAGTTAGATCAGATGGCAAATTGGATTTGGTGCTAGGTCTTTCCCTTTAGGTTTTACCCCAACAATGTTTTCATTAGTTTCGCTCACTCTCGAAATCAAGCATTTTACAGCAGGTTGGAGCAGCCTGTATCTCAGCACAGGAATAAGGTAGGGAAGAATTCTAAGGATCATTTTGACTGCCTCCAGAAGTTAGATCAGATGGCAAATTGGATTTGGTGCTAGGTCTTTCCCTTTAGGTTTTACCCCAACAATGTTTTCATTAGTTTCGCTCACTCTCGAAATCAAGCATTTTACAGCAGGTTGGAGCAGCCTGTATCTCAGCACAGGAATAAGGTAGGGAAGAATTCTAAGGATCATTTTGACTGCCTCCAGAAGTTAGATCAGATGGCAAATTGGATTTGGTGCTTGGTCTTTCCCTTTAGGTTTTACCCCAACAATGTTTTCATTAGTTTCGCTCACTCTCGAAATCAAGCATTTTACAGCAGGTTGGAGCAGCCTGTATCTCAGCACAGGAATAAGGTAGGGAAGAATTCTAAGGATCATTTTGACTGCCTCCAGAAGTTAGATCAGATGGCAAATTGGATTTGGTGCTAGGTCTTTCCCTTTAGGTTTTACCCCAACAATGTTTTCATTAGTTTCGCTCACTCTCGAAATCAAGCATTTTACAGCAGGTTGGAGCAGCCTGTATCTCAGCACAGGAATAAGGTAGGGAAGAATTCTAAGGATCATTTTGACTGCCTCCAGAAGTTAGATCAGATGGCAAATTGGATTTGGTGCTAGGTCTTTCCCTTTAGGTTTTACCCCAACAATGTTTTCATTAGTTTCGCTCACTCTCGAAATCAAGCATTTTACAGCAGGTTGGAGCAGCCTGTATCTCAGCACAGGAATAAGGTAGGGAAGAATTCTAAGGATCATTTTGACTGCCTCCAGAAGTTAGATCAGATGGCAAATTGGATTTGGTGCTAGGTCTTTCCCTTTAGGTTTTACCCCAACAATGTTTTCATTAGTTTCGCTCACTCTCGAAATCAAGCATTTTACAGCAGGTTGGAGCAGCCTGTATCTCAGCACAGGAATAAGGTAGGGAAGAATTCTAAGGATCATTTTGACTGCCTCCAGAAGTTAGATCAGATGGCAAATTGGATTTGGTGCTAGGTCTTTCCCTTTAGGTTTTACCCCAACAATGTTTTCATTAGTTTCGCTCACTCTCGAAATCAAGCATTTTACAGCAGGTTGGAGCAGCCTGTATCTCAGCACAGGAATAAGGTAGGGAAGAATTCAAATACTCATTTTGACTGCCTCCAGAAGGTAGATCAGATGGCAAATTGGATTTGGTGCTAGGTCTTTCCCTTTAGGTTTTACCCCAACAATGTTTTCATTAGTTTCGCTCACTCTCGAAATCAAGCATTTTACAGCAGGTTGGAGCAGCCTGTATCTCAGCACAGGAATAAGGTAGGGAAGAATTCTAAGGATCATTTTGACTGCCTCCAGAAGTTAGATCAGATGGCAAATTGGATTTGGTGCTAGGTCTTTCCCTTTAGGTTTTACCCCAACAATGTTTTCATTAGTTTCGCTCACTCTCGAAATCAAGCATTTTACAGCAGGTTGGAGCAGCCTGTATCTCAGCACAGGAATAAGGTAGGGAAGAATTCTAAGGATCATTTTGACTGCCTCCAGAAGTTAGATCAGATGGCAAATTGGATTTGGTGCTAGGTCTTTCCCTTTAGGTTTTACCCCAACAATGTTTTCATTAGTTTCGCTCACTCTCGAAATCAAGCATTTTACAGCAGGTTGGAGCAGCCTGTATGTCAGCACAGGAACATGGTAGGGAAGAATTCTTAGGATCATTTTGACTGCCTCCAGAAGTTAGATCAGATGGCAAATTGGATTTGGTGCTAGGTCTTTCCCTTTAGGTTTTACCCCAACAATGTTTTCATTAGTTTCGCTCACTCTCGAAATCAAGCATTTTACAGCAGGTTGGAGCAGCCTGTATCTCAGCACAGGAATAAGGTAGGGAAGAATTCTAAGGATCATTTTGACTGCCTCCAGAAGTTAGATCAGATGGCAAATTGGATTTGGTGCTAGGTCTTTCCCTTTAGGTTTTACCCCAACAATGTTTTCATTAGTTTCGCTCACTCTCGAAATCAAGCATTTTACAGCAGGTTGGAGCAGCCTGTATCTCAGCACAGGAATAAGGTAGGGAAGAATTCAAATACTCATTTTGACTGCCTCCAGAAGTTAGATCAGATGGCAAATTGGATTTGGTGCTAGGTCTTTCCCTTTAGGTTTTACCCCAACAATGTTTTCATTAGTTTCGCTCACTCTCGAAATCAAGCATTTTACAGCAGGTTGGAGCAGCCTGTATCTCAGCACAGGAATAAGGTAGGGAAGAATTCTAAGGATCATTTTGACTGCCTCCAGAAGTTAGATCAGATGGCAAATTGTATTTGGTGCTAGGTCTTTCCCTTTAGGTTTTACCCCAACAATGTTTTCATTAGTTTCGCTCACTCTCGAAATCAAGCATTTTACAGCAGGTTGGAGCAGCCTGTATCTCAGCACAGGAATAAGGTAGGGAAGAATTCAAATACTCATTTTGACTGCCTCCAGAAGGTAGATCAGATGGCAAATTGGATTTGGTGCTAGGTCTTTCCCTTTAGGTTTTACCCCAACAATGTTTTCATTAGTTTCGCTCACTCTCGAAATCAAGCATTTTACAGCAGGTTGGAGCAGCCTGTATGTCAGCACAGGAACATGGTAGGGAAGAATTCTTAGGATCATTTTGACTGCCTCCAGAAGTTAGATCAGATGGCAAATTGGATTTGGTGCTAGGTCTTTCCCTTTAGGTTTTACCCCAACAATGTTTTCATTAGTTTCGCTCACTCTCGAAATCAAGCATTTTACAGCAGGTTGGAGCAGCCTGTATCTCAGCACAGGAATAAGGTAGGGAAGAATTCTAAGGATCATTTTGACTGCCTCCAGAAGTTAGATCAGATGGCAAATTGTATTTGGTGCTAGGTCTTTCCCTTTAGGTTTTACCCCAACAATGTTTTCATTAGTTTCGCTCACTCTCGAAATCAAGCATTTTACAGCAGGTTGGAGCAGCCTGTATCTCAGCACAGGAATAAGGTAGGGAAGAATTCAAATACTCATTTTGACTGCCTCCAGAAGTTAGATCAGATGGCAAATTGGATTTGGTGCTAGGTCTTTCCCTTTAGGTTTTACCCCAACAATGTTTTCATTAGTTTCGCTCACTCTCGAAATCAAGCATTTTACAGCAGGTTGGAGCAGCCTGTATCTCAGCACAGGAATAAGGTAGGGAAGAATTCTAAGGATCATTTTGACTGCCTCCAGAAGTTAGATCAGATGGCAAATTGTATTTGGTGCTAGGTCTTTCCCTTTAGGTTTTACCCCAACAATGTTTTCATTAGTTTCGCTCACTCTCGAAATCAAGCATTTTACAGCAGGTTGGAGCAGCCTGTATCTCAGCACAGGAATAAGGTAGGGAAGAATTCAAATACTCATTTTGACTGCCTCCAGAAGGTAGATCAGATGGCAAATTGGATTTGGTGCTAGGTCTTTCCCTTTAGGTTTTACCCCAACAATGTTTTCATTAGTTTCGCTCACTCTCGAAATCAAGCATTTTACAGCAGGTTGGAGCAGCCTGTATCTCAGCACAGGAATAAGGTAGGGAAGAATTCTAAGGATCATTTTGACTGCCTCCAGAAGTTAGATCAGATGGCAAATTGGATTTGGTGCTAGGTCTTTCCCTTTAGGTTTTACCCCAACAATGTTTTTCATTAGTTTCGCTCACTCTCGAAATCAAGCATTTTACAGCAGGTTGGAGCAGCCTGTATCTCAGCACAGGAATAAAGGTAGGGAAGAATTCTAAGGATCATTTTGACTGCCTCCAGAAGTTAGATCAGATGGCAAATTGGATTTGGTGCTAGGTCTTTCCCTTTAGGTTTTACCCCAACAATGTTTTCATTAGTTTCGCTCACTCTCGAAATCAAGCATTTTACAGCAGGTTGGAGCAGCCTGTATCTCAGCACAGGAATAAGGTAGGGAAGAATTCTAAGGATCATTTTGACTGCCTCCAGAAGTTAGATCAGATGGCAAATTGGATTTGGTGCTAGGTCTTTCCCTTTAGGTTTTACCCCAACAATGTTTTCATTAGTTTCGCTCACTCTCAAAATCAAGCATTTTACAGCAGGTTGGAGCAGCCTGTATCTCAGCACAGGAATAAGGTAGGGAAGAATTCTAAGGATCATTTTGACTGCCTCCAGAAGTTAGATCAGATGGCAAATTGGATTTGGTGCTAGGTCTTTCCCTTTAGGTTTTACCCCAACAATGTTTTCATTAGTTTCGCTCACTCTCGAAATCAAGCATTTTACAGCAGGTTGGAGCAGCCTGTATCTCAGCACAGGAATAAGGTAGGGAAGAATTCTAAGGATCATTTTGACTGCCTCCAGAAGTTAGATCAGATGGCAAATTGGATTTGGTGCTAGGTCTTTCCCTTTAGGTTTTACCCCAACAATGTTTTCATTAGTTTCGCTCACTCTTGAAATCAAGCATTTTACAGCAGGTTGGAGCAGCCTGTATCTCAGCACAGGAATAAGGTAGGGAAGAATTCTAAGGATCATTTTGACTGCCTCCAGAAGTTAGATCAGATGGCAAATTGTATTTGGTGCTAGGTCTTTCCCTTTAGGTTTTACCCCAACAATGTTTTCATTAGTTTCGCTCACTCTCGAAATCAAGCATTTTACAGCAGGTTGGAGCAGCCTGTATCTCAGCACAGGAATAAGGTAGGGAAGAATTCTAAGGATCATTTTGACTGCCTCCAGAAGTTAGATCAGATGGCAAATTGGATTTGGTGCTAGGTCTTTCCCTTTAGGTTTTACCCCAACAATGTTTTCATTAGTTTCGCTCACTCTCGAAATCAAGCATTTTACAGCAGGTTGGAGCAGCCTGTATCTCAGCACAGGAATAAGGTAGGGAAGAATTCTAAGGATCATTTTGACTGCCTCCAGAAGTTAGATCAGATGGCAAATTGGATTTGGTGCTAGGTCTTTCCCTTTAGGTTTTACCCCAACAATGTTTTCATTAGTTTCGCTCACTCTCAAAATGAAGCATTTTACAGCAGGTTGGAGCAGCCTGTATCTCAGCACAGGAATAAGGTAGGGAAGAATTCTAAGGATCATTTTGACTGCCTCCAGAAGTTAGATCAGATGGCAAATTGGATTTGGTGCTAGGTCTTTCCCTTTAGGTTTTACCCCAACAATGTTTTCATTAGTTTCGCTCACTCTCGAAATCAAGCATTTTACAGCAGGTTGGAGCAGCCTGTATCTCAGCACAGGAATAAGGTAGGGAAGAATTCTAAGGATCATTTTGACTGCCTCCAGAAGTTAGATCAGATGGCAAATTGGATTTGGTGCTAGGTCTTTCCCTTTAGGTTTTACCCCAACAATGTTTTCATTAGTTTCGCTCACTCTCGAAATCAAGCATTTTACAGCAGGTTGGAGCAGCCTGTATCTCAGCACAGGAATAAGGTAGGGAAGAATTCTAAGGATCATTTTGACTGCCTCCAGAAGTTAGATGAGATGGCAAATTGGATTTGGTGCTAGGTCTTTCCCTTTAGGTTTTACCCCAACAATGTTTTCATTAGTTTCGCTCACTCTCGAAATCAAGCATTTTACAGCAGGTTGGAGCAGCCTGTATCTCAGCACAGGAATAAGGTAGGGAAGAATTCTAAGGATCATTTTGACTGCCTCCAGAAGTTAGATCAGATGGCAAATTGGATTTGGTGCTAGGTCTTTCCCTTTAGGTTTTACCCCAACAATGTTTTCATTAGTTTCGCTCACTCTCGAAATCAAGCATTTTACAGCAGGTTGGAGCAGCCTGTATCTCAGCACAGGAATAAGGTAGGGAAGAATTCTAAGGATCATTTTGACTGCCTCCAGAAGTTAGATCAGATGGCAAATTGGATTTGGTGCTAGGTCTTTCCCTTTAGGTTTTACCCCAACAATGTTTTCATTAGTTTCGCTCACTCTCGAAATCAAGCATTTTACAGCAGGTTGGAGCAGCCTGTATCTCAGCACAGGAATAAGGTAGGGAAGAATTCTAAGGATCATTTTGACTGCCTCCAGAAGTTAGATCAGATGGCAAATTGGATTTGGTGCTAGGTCTTTCCCTTTAGGTTTTACCCCAACAATGTTTTCATTAGTTTCGCTCACTCTCAAAATCAAGCATTTTACAGCAGGTTGGAGCAGCCTGTATCTCAGCACAGGAATAAGGTAGGGAAGAATTCTAAGGATCATTTTGACTGCCTCCAGAAGTTAGATCAGATGGCAAATTGGATTTGGTGCTAGGTCTTTCCCTTTAGGTTTTACCCCAACAATGTTTTCATTAGTTTCGCTCACTCTCGAAATCAAGCATTTTACAGCAGGTTGGAGCAGCCTGTATCTCAGCACAGGAATAAGGTAGGGAAGAATTCTAAGGATCATTTTGACTGCCTCCAGAAGTTAGATCAGATGGCAAATTGGATTTGGTGCTAGGTCTTTCCCTTTAGGTTTTACCCCAACAATGTTTTCATTAGTTTCGCTCACTCTCGAAATCAAGCATTTTACAGCAGGTTGGAGCAGCCTGTATCTCAGCACAGGAATAAGGTAGGGAAGAATTCTAAGGATCATTTTGACTGCCTCCAGAAGTTAGATCAGATGGCAAATTGGATTTGGTGCTAGGTCTTTCCCTTTAGGTTTTACCCCAACAATGTTTTCATTAGTTTCGCTCACTCTCGAAATCAAGCATTTTACAGCAGGTTGGAGCAGCCTGTATCTCAGCACAGGAATAAGGTAGGGAAGAATTCTAAGGATCATTTTGACTGCCTCCAGAAGTTAGATCAGATGGCAAATTGGATTTGGTGCTAGGTCTTTCCCTTTAGGTTTTACCCCAACAATGTTTTCATTAGTTTCGCTCACTCTCGAAATCAAGCATTTTACAGCAGGTTGGAGCAGCCTGTATCTCAGCACAGGAATAAGGTAGGGAAGAATTCTAAGGATCATTTTGACTGCCTCCAGAAGTTAGATCAGATGGCAAATTGGATTTGGTGCTAGGTCTTTCCCTTTAGGTTTTACCCCAACAATGTTTTCATTAGTTTCGCTCACTCTCGAAATCAAGCATTTTACAGCAGGTTGGAGCAGCCTGTATCTCAGCACAGGAATAAGGTAGGGAAGAATTCTAAGGATCATTTTGACTGCCTCCAGAAGTTAGATCAGATGGCAAATTGGATTTGGTGCTAGGTCTTTCCCTTTAGGTTTTACCCCAACAATGTTTTCATTAGTTTCGCTCACTCTCGAAATCAAGCATTTTACAGCAGGTTGGAGCAGCCTGTATCTCAGCACAGGAATAAGGTAGGGAAGAATTCTAAGGATCATTTTGACTGCCTCCAGAAGTTAGATCAGATGGCAAATTGGATTTGGTGCTAGGTCTTTCCCTTTAGGTTTTTACCCCAACAATGTTTTCATTAGTTTCGCTCACTCTCGAAATCAAGCATTTTACAGCAGGTTGGAGCAGCCTGTATCTCAGCACAGGAATAAGGTAGGGAAGAATTCAAATACTCATTTTGACTGCCTCCAGAAGTTAGATCAGATGGCAAATTGGATTTGGTGCTAGGTCTTTCCCTTTAGGTTTTACCCCAACAATGTTTTCATTAGTTTCGCTCACTCTCGAAATCAAGCATTTTACAGCAGGTTGGAGCAGCCTGTATCTCAGCACAGGAATAAGGTAGGGAAGAATTCTAAGGATCATTTTGACTGCCTCCAGAAGTTAGATCAGATGGCAAATTGGATTTGGTGCTAGGTCTTTCCCTTTAGGTTTTACCCCAACAATGTTTTCATTAGTTTCGCTCACTCTCGAAATCAAGCATTTTACAGCAGGTTGGAGCAGCCTGTATCTCAGCACAGGAATAAGGTAGGGAAGAATTCTAAGGATCATTTTGACTGCCTCCAGAAGTTAGATCAGATGGCAAATTGGATTTGGTGCTAGGTCTTTCCCTTTAGGTTTTACCCCAACAATGTTTTCATTAGTTTCGCTCACTCTCGAAATCAAGCATTTTACAGCAGGTTGGAGCAGCCTGTATCTCAGCACAGGAATAAGGTAGGGAAGAATTCTAAGGATCATTTTGACTGCCTCCAGAAGTTAGATCAGATGGCAAATTGGATTTGGTGCTAGGTCTTTCCCTTTAGGTTTTACCCCAACAATGTTTTCATTAGTTTCGCTCACTCTCGAAATCAAGCATTTTACAGCAGGTTGGAGCAGCCTGTATCTCAGCACAGGAATAAGGTAGGGAAGAATTCTAAGGATCATTTTGACTGCCTCCAGAAGTTAGATCAGATGGCAAATTGGATTTGGTGCTAGGTCTTTCCCTTTAGGTTTTACCCCAACAATGTTTTCATTAGTTTCGCTCACATCTCGAAATCAAGCATTTTACAGCAGGTTGGAGCAGCCTGTATCTCAGCACAGGAATAAGGTAGGGAAGAATTCTAAGGATCATTTTGACTGCCTCCAGAAGTTAGATCAGATGGCAAATTGGATTTGGTGCTAGGTCTTTCCCTTTAGGTTTTACCCCAACAATGTTTTCATTAGTTTCGCTCACTCTCGAAATCAAGCATTTTACAGCAGGTTGGAGCAGCCTGTATCTCAGCACAGGAATAAGGTAGGGAAGAATTCTAAGGATCATTTTGACTGCCTCCAGAAGTTAGATCAGATGGCAAATTGGATTTGGTGCTAGGCCTTTCCCTTTAGGTTTTACCCCAACAATGTTTTCATTAGTTTCGCTCACTCTCGAAATCAAGCATTTTACAGCAGGTTGGAGCAGCCTGTATCTCAGCACAGGAATAAGGTAGGGAAGAATTCTAAGGATCATTTTGACTGCCTCCAGAAGTTAGATCAGATGGCAAATTGGATTTGGTGCTAGGTCTTTCCCTTTAGGTTTTACCCCAACAATGTTTTCATTAGTTTCGCTCACTCTCGAAATCAAGCATTTTACAGCAGGTTGGAGCAGCCTGTATCTCAGCACAGGAATAAGGTAGGGAAGAATTCTAAGGATCATTTTGACTGCCTCCAGAAGTTAGATCAGATGGCAAATTGGATTTGGTGCTAGGTTCTTTCCCTTTAGGTTTTACCCCAACAATGTTTTCATTAGTTTCGCTCACTCTCGAAATCAAGCATTTTACAGCAGGTTGGAGCAGCCTGTATCTCAGCACAGGAATAAGGTAGGGAAGAATTCTAAGGATCATTTTGACTGCCTCCAGAAGTTAGATCAGATGGCAAATTGGATTTGGTGCTAGGTCTTTCCCTTTAGGTTTTACCCCAACAATGTTTTCATTAGTTTCGCTCACTCTCGAAATCAAGCATTTTACAGCAGGTTGGAGCAGCCTGTATCTCAGCACAGGAATAAGGTAGGGAAGAATTCTAAGGATCATTTTGACTGCCTCCAGAAGTTAGATCAGATGGCAAATTGGATTTGGTGCTAGGTCTTTCCCTTTAGGTTTTACCCCAACAATGTTTTCATTAGTTTCGCTCACTCTCGAAATCAAGCATTTTACAGCAGGTTGGAGCAGCCTGTATCTCAGCACAGGAATAAGGTAGGGAAGAATTCTAAGGATCATTTTGACTGCCTCCAGAAGTTAGATCAGATGGCAAATTGGATTTGGTGCTAGGTCTTTCCCTTTAGGTTTTACCCCAACAATGTTTTCATTAGTTTCGCTCACTCTCGAAATCAAGCATTTTACAGCAGGTTGGAGCAGCCTGTATCTCAGCACAGGAATAAGGTAGGGAAGAATTCTAAGGATCATTTTGACTGCCTCCAGAAGTTAGATCAGATGGCAAATTGGATTTGGTGCTAGGTCTTTCCCTTTAGGTTTTACCCCAACAATGTTTTCATTAGTTTCGCTCACTCTCGAAATCAAGCATTTTACAGCAGGTTGGAGCAGCCTGTATCTCAGCACAGGAATAAGGTAGGGAAGAATTCTAAGGATCATTTTGACTGCCTCCAGAAGTTAGATCAGATGGCAAATTGGATTTGGTGCTAGGTCTTTCCCTTTAGGTTTTACCCCAACAATGTTTTCATTAGTTTCGCTCACTCTCGAAATCAAGCATTTTACAGCAGGTTGGAGCAGCCTGTATCTCAGCACAGGAATAAGGTAGGGAAGAATTCTAAGGATCATTTTGACTGCCTCCAGAAGTTAGATCAGATGGCAAATTGGATTTGGTGCTAGGTCTTTCCCTTTAGGTTTTACCCCAACAATGTTTTCATTAGTTTCGCTCACTCTCGAAATCAAGCATTTTACAGCAGGTTGGAGCAGCCTGTATCTCAGCACAGGAATAAGGTAGGGAAGAATTCTAAGGATCATTTTGACTGCCTCCAGAAGTTAGATCAGATGGCAAATTGGATTTGGTGCTAGGTCTTTCCCTTTAGGTTTTACCCCAACAATGTTTTCATTAGTTTCGCTCACTCTCGAAATCAAGCATTTTACAGCAGGTTGGAGCAGCCTGTATCTCAGCACAGGAATAAGGTAGGGAAGAATTCTAAGGATCATTTTGACTGCCTCCAGAAGTTAGATCAGATGGCAAATTGTATTTGGTGCTAGGTCTTTCCCTTTAGGTTTTACCCCAACAATGTTTTCATTAGTTTCGCTCACTCTCGAAATCAAGCATTTTACAGCAGGTTGGAGCAGCCTGTATCTCAGCACAGGAATAAGGTAGGGAAGAATTCTAAGGATCATTTTGACTGCCTCCAGAAGTTAGATCAGATGGCAAATTGGATTTGGTGCTAGGTCTTTCCCTTTAGGTTTTACCCCAACAATGTTTTCATTAGTTTCGCTCACTCTCGAAATCAAGCATTTTACAGCAGGTTGGAGCAGCCTGTATCTCAGCACAGGAATAAGGTAGGGAAGAATTCTAAGGATCATTTTGACTGCCTCCAGAAGTTAGATCAGATGGCAAATTGGATTTGGTGCTAGGTCTTTCCCTTTTAGGTTTTACCCCAACAATGTTTTCATTAGTTTCGCTCACCTCTCGAAATCAAGCATTTTACAGCAGGTTGGAGCAGCCTGTATCTCAGCACAGGAATAAGGTAGGGAAGAATTCTAAGGATCATTTTGACTGCCTCCAGAAGTTAGATCAGATGGCAAATTGGATTTGGTGCTAGGTCTTTCCCTTTAGGTTTTACCCCAACAATGTTTTCATTAGTTTCGCTCATCTCGAAATCAAGCATTTTACAGCAGGTTGGAGCAGCCTGTATCTCAGCACAGGAATAAGGTAGGGAAGAATTCTAAGGATCATTTTGACTGCCTCCAGAAGTTAGATCAGATGGCAAATTGGATTTGGTGCTAGGTCTTTCCCTTTAGGTTTTACCCCAACAATGTTTTCATTAGTTTCGCTCACTCTCGAAATCAAGCATTTTACAGCAGGTTGGAGCAGCCTGTATCTCAGCACAGGAATAAGGTAGGGAAGAATTCTAAGGATCATTTTGACTGCCTCCAGAAGTTAGATCAGATGGCAAATTGGATTTGGTGCTAGGTCTTTCCCTTTAGGTTTTACCCCAACAATGTTTTCATTAGTTTCGCTCACTCTCGAAATCAAGCATTTTACAGCAGGTTGGAGCAGCCTGTATCTCAGCACAGGAATAAGGTAGGGAAGAATTCTAAGGATCATTTTGACTGCCTCCAGAAGTTAGATCAGATGGCAAATTGGATTTGGTGCTAGGTCTTTCCCTTTAGGTTTTACCCCAACAATGTTTTCATTAGTTTCGCTCACTCTCGAAATCAAGCATTTTACAGCAGGTTGGAGCAGCCTGTATCTCAGCACAGGAATAAGGTAGGGAAGAATTCTAAGGATCATTTTGACTGCCTCCAGAAGTTAGATCAGATGGCAAATTGGATTTGGTGCTAGGTCTTTCCCTTTAGGTTTTACCCCAACAATGTTTTCATTAGTTTCGCTCACTCTCGAAATCAAGCATTTTACAGCAGGTTGGAGCAGCCTGTATCTCAGCACAGGAATAAGGTAGGGAAGAATTCTAAGGATCATTTTGACTGCCTCCAGAAGTTAGATCAGATGGCAAATTGGATTTGGTGCTAGGTCTTTCCCTTTAGGTTTTACCCCAACAATGTTTTCATTAGTTTCGCTCACTCTCGAAATCAAGCATTTTACAGCAGGTTGGAGCAGCCTGTATCTCAGCACAGGAATAAGGTAGGGAAGAATTCTAAGGATCATTTTGACTGCCTCCAGAAGTTAGATCAGATGGCAAATTGGATTTGGTGCTAGGTCTTTCCCTTTAGGTTTTACCCCAACAATGTTTTCATTAGTTTCGCTCACTCTCGAAATCAAGCATTTTACAGCAGGTTGGAGCAGCCTGTATCTCAGCACAGGAATAAGGTAGGGAAGAATTCTAAGGATCATTTTGACTGCCTCCAGAAGTTAGATCAGATGGCAAATTGGATTTGGTGCTAGGTCTTTCCCTTTAGGTTTTACCCCAACAATGTTTTCATTAGTTTCGCTCACTCTCGAAATCAAGCATTTTACAGCAGGTTGGAGCAGCCTGTATCTCAGCACAGGAATAAGGTAGGGAAGAATTCTAAGGATCATTTTGACTGCCTCCAGAAGTTAGATCAGATGGCAAATTGGATTTGGTGCTAGGTCTTTTCCCTTTAGGTTTTACCCCAACAATGTTTTCATTAGTTTCGCTCACTCTCGAAATCAAGCATTTTACAGCAGGTTGGAGCAGCCTGTATCTCAGCACAGGAATAAGGTAGGGAAGAATTCTAAGGATCATTTTGACTGCCTCCAGAAGTTAGATCAGATGGCAAATTGGATTTGGTGCTAGGTCTTTCCCTTTAGGTTTTACCCCAACAATGTTTTCATTAGTTTCGCTCACTCTCGAAATCAAGCATTTTACAGCAGGTTGGAGCAGCCTGTATCTCAGCACAGGAATAAGGTAGGGAAGAATTCTAAGGATCATTTTGACTGCCTCCAGAAGTTAGATCAGATGGCAAATTGGATTTGGTGCTAGGTCTTTCCCTTTAGGTTTTACCCCAACAATGTTTTCATTAGTTTCGCTCACTCTCGAAATCAAGCATTTTACAGCAGGTTGGAGCAGCCTGTATCTCAGCACAGGAATAAGGTAGGGAAGAATTCTAAGGATCATTTTGACTGCCTCCAGAAGTTAGATCAGATGGCAAATTGGATTTGGTGCTAGGTCTTTCCCTTTAGGTTTTACCCCAACAATGTTTTCATTAGTTTCGCTCACTCTCGAAATCA
>NW_027143816.1:0-47362 GCF_026170545.1 Melanerpes formicivorus
AGGTTTTACCCCAACAATGTTTTCATTAGTTTCGCTCACTCTCGAAATCAAGCATTTTACAGCAGGTTGGAGCAGCCTGTATCTCAGCACAGGAATAAGGTAGGGAAGAATTCTAAGGATCATTTTGACTGCCTCCAGAAGTTAGATCAGATGGCAAATTAGATTTGGTGCTAGGTCTTTCCCTTTAGGTTTTACCCCAACAATG
This sequence comes from Melanerpes formicivorus, assembly GCF_026170545.1. Taxonomy (NCBI): domain Eukaryota; kingdom Metazoa; phylum Chordata; class Aves; order Piciformes; family Picidae; genus Melanerpes; species Melanerpes formicivorus. The sequence goes on from NW_027143816.1 coordinate 206, forward strand.
TTTTCATTAGTTTCGCTCACTCTCGAAATCAAGCATTTTACAGCAGGTTGGAGCAGCCTGTATCTCAGCACAGGAATAAGGTAGGGAAGAATTCTAAGGATCATTTTGACTGCCTCCAGAAGTTAGATCAGATGGCAAATTGGATTTGGTGCTAGGTCTTTCCCTTTAGGTTTTACCCCAACAATGTTTTCATTAGTTTCGCTCACTCTCGAAATCAAGCATTTTACAGCAGGTTGGAGCAGCCTGTATCTCAGCACAGGAATAAGGTAGGGAAGAATTCTAAGGATCATTTTGACTGCCTCCAGAAGTTAGATCAGATGGCAAATTGGATTTGGTGCTAGGTCTTTCCCTTTAGGTTTTACCCCAACAATGTTTTCATTAGTTTCGCTCACTCTCGAAATCAAGCATTTTACAGCAGGTTGGAGCAGCCTGTATCTCAGCACAGGAATAAGGTAGGGAAGAATTCTAAGGATCATTTTGACTGCCTCCAGAAGTTAGATCAGATGGCAAATTGGATTTGGTGCTAGGTCTTTCCCTTTAGGTTTTACCCCAACAATGTTTTCATTAGTTTCGCTCACTCTCGAAATCAAGCATTTTACAGCAGGTTGGAGCAGCCTGTATCTCAGCACAGGAATAAGGTAGGGAAGAATTCTAAGGATCATTTTGACTGCCTCCAGAAGTTAGATCAGATGGCAAATTGGATTTGGTGCTAGGTCTTTCCCTTTAGGTTTTACCCCAACAATGTTTTCATTAGTTTCGCTCACTCTCGAAATCAAGCATTTTACAGCAGGTTGGAGCAGCCTGTATCTCAGCACAGGAATAAGGTAGGGAAGAATTCAAATACTCATTTTGACTGCCTCCAGAAGTTAGATCAGATGGCAAATTGGATTTGGTGCTAGGTCTTTCCCTTTAGGTTTTACCCCAACAATGTTTTCATTAGTTTCGCTCACTCTCGAAATCAAGCATTTTACAGCAGGTTGGAGCAGCCTGTATCTCAGCACAGGAATAAGGTAGGGAAGAATTCAAATACTCATTTTGACTGCCTCCAGAAGTTAGATCAGATGGCAAATTGGATTTGGTGCTAGGTCTTTCCCTTTAGGTTTTACCCCAACAATGTTTTCATTAGTTTCGCTCACTCTCGAAATCAAGCATTTTACAGCAGGTTGGAGCAGCCTGTATCTCAGCACAGGAATAAGGTAGGGAAGAATTCTAAGGATCATTTTGACTGCCTCCAGAAGTTAGATCAGATGGCAAATTGGATTTGGTGCTAGGTCTTTCCCTTTAGGTTTTACCCCAACAATGTTTTCATTAGTTTCGCTCACTCTCGAAATCAAGCATTTTACAGCAGGTTGGAGCAGCCTGTATCTCAGCACAGGAATAAGGTAGGGAAGAATTCTAAGGATCATTTTGACTGCCTCCAGAAGTTAGATCAGATGGCAAATTGGATTTGGTGCTAGGTCTTTCCCTTTAGGTTTTACCCCAACAATGTTTTCATTAGTTTCGCTCACTCTCGAAATCAAGCATTTTACAGCAGGTTGGAGCAGCCTGTATCTCAGCACAGGAATAAGGTAGGGAAGAATTCTAAGGATCATTTTGACTGCCTCCAGAAGTTAGATCAGATGGCAAATTGGATTTGGTGCTAGGTCTTTCCCTTTAGGTTTTACCCCAACAATGTTTTCATTAGTTTCGCTCACTCTCGAAATCAAGCATTTTACAGCAGGTTGGAGCAGCCTGTATCTCAGCACAGGAATAAGGTAGGGAAGAATTCAAATACTCATTTTGACTGCCTCCAGAAGTTAGATCAGATGGCAAATTGGATTTGGTGCTAGGTCTTTCCCTTTAGGTTTTACCCCAACAATGTTTTCATTAGTTTCGCTCACTCTCGAAATCAAGCATTTTACAGCAGGTTGGAGCAGCCTGTATCTCAGCACAGGAATAAGGTAGGGAAGAATTCTAAGGATCATTTTGACTGCCTCCAGAAGTTAGATCAGATGGCAAATTGGATTTGGTGCTAGGTCTTTCCCTTTAGGTTTTACCCCAACAATGTTTTCATTAGTTTCGCTCACTCTCGAAATCAAGCATTTTACAGCAGGTTGGAGCAGCCTGTATCTCAGCACAGGAATAAGGTAGGGAAGAATTCTAAGGATCATTTTGACTGCCTCCAGAAGTTAGATCAGATGGCAAATTGGATTTGGTGCTAGGTCTTTCCCTTTAGGTTTTACCCCAACAATGTTTTCATTAGTTTCGCTCACTCTCAAAATCAAGCATTTTACAGCAGGTTGGAGCAGCCTGTATCTCAGCACAGGAATAAGGTAGGGAAGAATTCTAAGGATCATTTTGACTGCCTCCAGAAGTTAGATCAGATGGCAAATTGGATTTGGTGCTAGGTCTTTCCCTTTAGGTTTTACCCCAACAATGTTTTCATTAGTTTCGCTCACTCTCGAAATCAAGCATTTTACAGCAGGTTGGAGCAGCCTGTATCTCAGCACAGGAATAAGGTAGGGAAGAATTCTAAGGATCATTTTGACTGCCTCCAGAAGTTAGATCAGCTGGCAAATTGGATTTGGTGCTAGGTCTTTCCCTTTAGGTTTTACCCCAACAATGTTTTCATTAGTTTCGCTCACTCTCGAAATCAAGCATTTTACAGCAGGTTGGAGCAGCCTGTATCTCAGCACAGGAATAAGGTAGGGAAGAATTCTAAGGATCATTTTGACTGCCTCCAGAAGTTAGATCAGATGGCAAATTGGATTTGGTGCTAGGTCTTTCCCTTTAGGTTTTACCCCAACAATGTTTTCATTAGTTTTGCTCACTCTCGAAATCAAGCATTTTACAGCAGGTTGGAGCAGCCTGTATCTCAGCACAGGAATAAGGTAGGGAAGAATTCTAAGGATCATTTTGACTGCCTCCAGAAGTTAGATCAGATGGCAAATTGGATTTGGTGCTAGGTCTTTCCCTTTAGGTTTTACCCCAACAATGTTTTCATTAGTTTCGCTCACTCTCGAAATCAGGCATTTTACAGCAGGTTGGAGCAGCCTGTATCTCAGCACAGGAATAAGGTAGGGAAGAATTCTAAGGATCATTTTGACTGCCTCCAGAAGTTAGATCAGATGGCAAATTGGATTTGGTGCTAGGTCTTTCCCTTTAGGTTTTACCCCAACAATGTTTTCATTAGTTTCGCTCACTCTCGAAATCAAGCATTTTACAGCAGGTTGGAGCAGCCTGTATCTCAGCACAGGAATAAGGTAGGGAAGAATTCTAAGGATCATTTTGACTGCCTCCAGAAGTTAGATCAGATGGCAAATTGGATTTGGTGCTAGGTCTTTCCCTTTAGGTTTTACCCCAACAATGTTTTCATTAGTTTCGCTCACTCTCGAAATCAAGCATTTTACAGCAGGTTGGAGCAGCCTGTATCTCAGCACAGGAATAAGGTAGGGAAGAATTCTAAGGATCATTTTGACTGCCTCCAGAAGTTAGATCAGATGGCAAATTGGATTTGGTGCTAGGTCTTTCCCTTTAGGTTTTACCCCAACAATGTTTTCATTAGTTTCGCTCACTCTCGAAATCAAGCATTTTACAGCAGGTTGGAGCAGCCTGTATCTCAGCACAGGAATAAGGTAGGGAAGAATTCTAAGGATCATTTTGACTGCCTCCAGAAGTTAGATCAGATGGCAAATTGGATTTGGTGCTAGGTCTTTCCCTTTAGGTTTTACCCCAACAATGTTTTCATTAGTTTCGCTCACTCTCGAAATCAAGCATTTTACAGCAGGTTGGAGCAGCCTGTATCTCAGCACAGGAATAAGGTAGGGAAGAATTCTAAGGATCATTTTGACTGCCTCCAGAAGTTAGATCAGATGGCAAATTGGATTTGGTGCTAGGTCTTTCCCTTTAGGTTTTACCCCAACAATGTTTTCATTAGTTTCGCTCACTCTCGAAATCAAGCATTTTACAGCAGGTTGGAGCAGCCTGTATCTCAGCACAGGAATAAGGTAGGGAAGAATTCAAATACTCATTTTGACTGCCTCCAGAAGTTAGATCAGATGGCAAATTGGATTTGGTGCTAGGTCTTTCCCTTTAGGTTTTACCCCAACAATGTTTTCATTAGTTTCGCTCACTCTCGAAATCAAGCATTTTACAGCAGGTTGGAGCAGCCTGTATCTCAGCACAGGAATAAGGTAGGGAAGAATTCTAAGGATCATTTTGACTGCCTCCAGAAGTTAGATCAGATGGCAAATTGGATTTGGTGCTAGGTCTTTCCCTTTAGGTTTTACCCCAACAATGTTTTCATTAGTTTCGCTCACTCTCGAAATCAAGCATTTTACAGCAGGTTGGAGCAGCCTGTATCTCAGCACAGGAATAAGGTAGGGAAGAATTCTAAGGATCATTTTGACTGCCTCCAGAAGTTAGATCAGATGGCAAATTGGATTTGGTGCTAGGTCTTTCCCTTTAGGTTTTACCCCAACAATGTTTTCATTAGTTTCGCTCACTCTCGAAATCAAGCATTTTACAGCAGGTTGGAGCAGCCTGTATCTCAGCACAGGAATAAGGTAGGGAAGAATTCTAAGGATCATTTTGACTGCCTCCAGAAGTTAGATCAGATGGCAAATTGGATTTGGTGCTAGGTCTTTCCCTTTAGGTTTTACCCCAACAATGTTTTCATTAGTTTCGCTCACTCTCGAAATCAAGCATTTTACAGCAGGTTGGAGCAGCCTGTATCTCAGCACAGGAATAAGGTAGGGAAGAATTCTAAGGATCATTTTGACTGCCTCCAGAAGTTAGATCAGATGGCAAATTGGATTTGGTGCTAGGTCTTTCCCTTTAGGTTTTACCCCAACAATGTTTTCATTAGTTTCGCTCACTCTCGAAATCAAGCATTTTACAGCAGGTTGGAGCAGCCTGTATCTCAGCACAGGAATAAGGTAGGGAAGAATTCAAATACTCATTTTGACTGCCTCCAGAAGTTAGATCAGATGGCAAATTGGATTTGGTGCTAGGTCTTTCCCTTTAGGTTTTACCCCAACAATGTTTTCATTAGTTTCGCTCACTCTTGAAATCAAGCATTTTACAGCAGGTTGGAGCAGCCTGTATCTCAGCACAGGAATAAGGTAGGGAAGAATTCTAAGGATCATTTTGACTGCCTCCAGAAGTTAGATCAGATGGCAAATTGGATTTGGTGCTAGGTCTTTCCCTTTAGGTTTTACCCCAACAATGTTTTCATTAGTTTCGCTCACTCTCGAAATCAAGCATTTTACAGCAGGTTGGAGCAGCCTGTATCTCAGCACAGGAATAAGGTAGGGAAGAATTCTAAGGATCATTTTGACTGCCTCCAGAAGTTAGATCAGATGGCAAATTGGATTTGGTGCTAGGTCTTTCCCTTTAGGTTTTACCCCAACAATGTTTTCATTAGTTTCGCTCACTCTCAAAATCAAGCATTTTACAGCAGGTTGGAGCAGCCTGTATCTCAGCACAGGAATAAGGTAGGGAAGAATTCTAAGGATCATTTTGACTGCCTCCAGAAGTTAGATCAGATGGCAAATTGGATTTGGTGCTAGGTCTTTCCCTTTAGGTTTTACCCCAACAATGTTTTCATTAGTTTCGCTCACTCTCGAAATCAAGCATTTTACAGCAGGTTGGAGCAGCCTGTATCTCAGCACAGGAATAAGGTAGGGAAGAATTCTAAGGATCATTTTGACTGCCTCCAGAAGTTAGATCAGATGGCAAATTGGATTTGGTGCTAGGTCTTTCCCTTTAGGTTTTACCCCAACAATGTTTTCATTAGTTTCGCTCACTCTCGAAATCAAGCATTTTACAGCAGGTTGGAGCAGCCTGTATCTCAGCACAGGAATAAGGTAGGGCAGAATTCTAAGGATCATTTTGACTGCCTCCAGAAGTTAGATCAGCTGGCAAATTGGATTTGGTGCTAGGTCTTTCCCTTTAGGTTTTACCCCAACAATGTTTTCATTAGTTTCGCTCACTCTCGAAATCAAGCATTTTACAGCAGGTTGGAGCAGCCTGTATCTCAGCACAGGAATAAGGTAGGGAAGAATTCTAAGGATCATTTTGACTGCCTCCAGAAGTTAGATCAGATGGCAAATTGGATTTGGTGCTAGGTCTTTCCCTTTAGGTTTTACCCCAACAATGTTTTCATTAGTTTCGCTCACTCTCGAAATCAAGCATTTTACAGCAGGTTGGAGCAGCCTGTATCTCAGCACAGGAATAAGGTAGGGAAGAATTCTAAGGATCATTTTGACTGCCTCCAGAAGTTAGATCAGATGGCAAATTGGATTTGGTGCTAGGTCTTTCCCTTTAGGTTTTACCCCAACAATGTTTTCATTAGTTTCGCTCACTCTCGAAATCAGGCATTTTACAGCAGGTTGGAGCAGCCTGTATCTCAGCACAGGAATAAGGTAGGGAAGAATTCTAAGGATCATTTTGACTGCCTCCAGAAGTTAGATCAGATGGCAAATTGGATTTGGTGCTAGGTCTTTCCCTTTAGGTTTTACCCCAACAATGTTTTCATTAGTTTCGCTCACTCTCGAAATCAAGCATTTTACAGCAGGTTGGAGCAGCCTGTATCTCAGCACAGGAATAAGGTAGGGAAGAATTCTAAGGATCATTTTGACTGCCTCCAGAAGTTAGATCAGCTGGCAAATTGGATTTGGTGCTAGGTCTTTCCCTTTAGGTTTTACCCCAACAATGTTTTCATTAGTTTCGCTCACTCTCGAAATCAAGCATTTTACAGCAGGTTGGAGCAGCCTGTATCTCAGCACAGGAATAAGGTAGGGAAGAATTCAAATACTCATTTTGACTGCCTCCAGAAGTTAGATCAGATGGCAAATTGGATTTGGTGCTAGGTCTTTCCCTTTAGGTTTTACCCCAACAATGTTTTCATTAGTTTCGCTCACTCTCGAAATCAAGCATTTTACAGCAGGTTGGAGCAGCCTGTATCTCAGCACAGGAATAAGGTAGGGAAGAATTCTAAGGATCATTTTGACTGCCTCCAGAAGTTAGATCAGATGGCAAATTGGATTTGGTGCTAGGTCTTTCCCTTTAGGTTTTACCCCAACAATGTTTTCATTAGTTTCGCTCACTCTCGAAATCAAGCATTTTACAGCAGGTTGGAGCAGCCTGTATCTCAGCACAGGAATAAGGTAGGGAAGAATTCTAAGGATCATTTTGACTGCCTCCAGAAGTTAGATCAGCTGGCAAATTGGATTTGGTGCTAGGTCTTTCCCTTTAGGTTTTACCCCAACAATGTTTTCATTAGTTTCGCTCACTCTCGAAATCAAGCATTTTACAGCAGGTTGGAGCAGCCTGTATCTCAGCACAGGAATAAGGTAGGAAGAATTCTAAGGATCATTTTGACTGCCTCCAGAAGTTAGATCAGATGGCAAATTGGAATTTGGTGCTAGGTCTTTCCCTTTAGGTTTTACCCCAACAATGTTTTCATTAGTTTCGCTCACTCTCGAAATCAAGCATTTTACAGCAGGTTGGAGCAGCCTGTATCTCAGCACAGGAATAAGGTAGGGAAGAATTCTAAGGATCATTTTGACTGCCTCCAGAAGTTAGATCAGATGGCAAATTGGATTTGGTGCTAGGTCTTTCCCTTTAGGTTTTACCCCAACAATGTTTTCATTAGTTTCGCTCACTCTCGAAATCAAGCATTTTACAGCAGGTTGGAGCAGCCTGTATCTCAGCACAGGAATAAGGTAGGGAAGAATTCTAAGGATCATTTTGACTGCCTCCAGAAGTTAGATCAGATGGCAAATTGGATTTGGTGCTAGGTCTTTCCCTTTAGGTTTTACCCCAACAATGTTTTCATTAGTTTCGCTCACTCTCGAAATCAAGCATTTTACAGCAGGTTGGAGCAGCCTGTATCTCAGCACAGGAATAAGGTAGGGAAGAATTCTAAGGATCATTTTGACTGCCTCCAGAAGTTAGATCAGATGGCAAATTGGATTTGGTGCTAGGTCTTTCCCTTTAGGTTTTACCCCAACAATGTTTTCATTAGTTTCGCTCACTCTCAAAATCAAGCATTTTACAGCAGGTTGGAGCAGCCTGTATCTCAGCACAGGAATAAGGTAGGGAAGAATTCTAAGGATCATTTTGACTGCCTCCAGAAGTTAGATCAGATGGCAAATTGGATTTGGTGCTAGGTCTTTCCCTTTAGGTTTTACCCCAACAATGTTTTCATTAGTTTCGCTCACTCTCGAAATCAAGCATTTTACAGCAGGTTGGAGCAGCCTGTATCTCAGCACAGGAATAAGGTAGGGAAGAATTCTAAGGATCATTTTGACTGCCTCCAGAAGTTAGATCAGATGGCAAATTGGATTTGGTGCTAGGTCTTTCCCTTTAGGTTTTACCCCAACAATGTTTTCATTAGTTTCGCTCACTCTCGAAATCAAGCATTTTACAGCAGGTTGGAGCAGCCTGTATCTCAGCACAGGAATAAGGTAGGGAAGAATTCTAAGGATCATTTTGACTGCCTCCAGAAGTTAGATCAGATGGCAAATTGGATTTGGTGCTAGGTCTTTCCCTTTAGGTTTTACCCCAACAATGTTTTCATTAGTTTCGCTCACTCTCGAAATCAAGCATTTTACAGCAGGTTGGAGCAGCCTGTATCTCAGCACAGGAATAAGGTAGGGAAGAATTCTAAGGATCATTTTGACTGCCTCCAGAAGTTAGATCAGATGGCAAATTGGATTTGGTGCTAGGTCTTTCCCTTTAGGTTTTACCCCAACAATGTTTTCATTAGTTTCGCTCACTCTCGAAATCAAGCATTTTACAGCAGGTTGGAGCAGCCTGTATCTCAGCACAGGAATAAGGTAGGGAAGAATTCTAAGGATCATTTTGACTGCCTCCAGAAGTTAGATCAGATGGCAAATTGGATTTGGTGCTAGGTCTTTCCCTTTAGGTTTTACCCCAACAATGTTTTCATTAGTTTCGCTCACTCTCAAAATCAAGCATTTTACAGCAGGTTGGAGCAGCCTGTATCTCAGCACAGGAATAAGGTAGGGAAGAATTCTAAGGATCATTTTGACTGCCTCCAGAAGTTAGATCAGCTGGCAAATTGGATTTGGTGCTAGGTCTTTCCCTTTAGGTTTTACCCCAACAATGTTTTCATTAGTTTCGCTCACTCTCGAAATCAAGCATTTTACAGCAGGTTGGAGCAGCCTGTATCTCAGCACAGGAATAAGGTAGGGCAGAATTCTAAGGATCATTTTGACTGCCTCCAGAAGTTAGATCAGCTGGCAAATTGGATTTGGTGCTAGGTCTTTCCCTTTAGGTTTTACCCCAACAATGTTTTCATTAGTTTCGCTCACTCTCGAAATCAAGCATTTTACAGCAGGTTGGAGCAGCCTGTATCTCAGCACAGGAATAAGGTAGGGAAGAATTCAAATACTCATTTTGACTGCCTCCAGAAGTTAGATCAGATGGCAAATTGGATTTGGTGCTAGGTCTTTCCCTTTAGGTTTTACCCCAACAATGTTTTCATTAGTTTCGCTCACTCTCGAAATCAAGCATTTTACAGCAGGTTGGAGCAGCCTGTATCTCAGCACAGGAATAAGGTAGGGAAGAATTCTAAGGATCATTTTGACTGCCTCCAGAAGTTAGATCAGATGGCAAATTGGATTTGGTGCTAGGTCTTTCCCTTTAGGTTTTACCCCAACAATGTTTTCATTAGTTTCGCTCACTCTCGAAATCAGGCATTTTACAGCAGGTTGGAGCAGCCTGTATCTCAGCACAGGAATAAGGTAGGGAAGAATTCTAAGGATCATTTTGACTGCCTCCAGAAGTTAGATCAGATGGCAAATTGGATTTGGTGCTAGGTCTTTCCCTTTAGGTTTTACCCCAACAATGTTTTCATTAGTTTCGCTCACTCTCGAAATCAAGCATTTTACAGCAGGTTGGAGCAGCCTGTATCTCAGCACAGGAATAAGGTAGGGAAGAATTCTAAGGATCATTTTGACTGCCTCCAGAAGTTAGATCAGCTGGCAAATTGGATTTGGTGCTAGGTCTTTCCCTTTAGGTTTTACCCCAACAATGTTTTCATTAGTTTCGCTCACTCTCGAAATCAAGCATTTTACAGCAGGTTGGAGCAGCCTGTATCTCAGCACAGGAATAAGGTAGGGAAGAATTCAAATACTCATTTTGACTGCCTCCAGAAGTTAGATCAGATGGCAAATTGGATTTGGTGCTAGGTCTTTCCCTTTAGGTTTTACCCCAACAATGTTTTCATTAGTTTCGCTCACTCTCGAAATCAAGCATTTTACAGCAGGTTGGAGCAGCCTGTATCTCAGCACAGGAATAAGGTAGGGAAGAATTCTAAGGATCATTTTGACTGCCTCCAGAAGTTAGATCAGATGGCAAATTGGATTTGGTGCTAGGTCTTTCCCTTTAGGTTTTACCCCAACAATGTTTTCATTAGTTTCGCTCACTCTCAAAATCAAGCATTTTACAGCAGGTTGGAGCAGCCTGTATCTCAGCACAGGAATAAGGTAGGGAAGAATTCTAAGGATCATTTTGACTGCCTCCAGAAGTTAGATCAGATGGCAAATTGGATTTGGTGCTAGGTCTTTCCCTTTAGGTTTTACCCCAACAATGTTTTCATTAGTTTCGCTCACTCTCGAAATCAAGCATTTTACAGCAGGTTGGAGCAGCCTGTATCTCAGCACAGGAATAAGGTAGGGAAGAATTCTAAGGATCATTTTGACTGCCTCCAGAAGTTAGATCAGATGGCAAATTGGATTTGGTGCTAGGTCTTTCCCTTTAGGTTTTACCCCAACAATGTTTTCATTAGTTTCGCTCACTCTCGAAATCAAGCATTTTACAGCAGGTTGGAGCAGCCTGTATCTCAGCACAGGAATAAGGTAGGGAAGAATTCTAAGGATCATTTTGACTGCCTCCAGAAGTTAGATCAGATGGCAAATTGGATTTGGTGCTAGGTCTTTCCCTTTAGGTTTTACCCCAACAATGTTTTCATTAGTTTCGCTCACTCTCGAAATCAAGCATTTTACAGCAGGTTGGAGCAGCCTGTATCTCAGCACAGGAATAAGGTAGGGAAGAATTCTAAGGATCATTTTGACTGCCTCCAGAAGTTAGATCAGATGGCAAATTGGATTTGGTGCTAGGTCTTTCCCTTTAGGTTTTACCCCAACAATGTTTTCATTAGTTTCGCTCACTCTCGAAATCAAGCATTTTACAGCAGGTTGGAGCAGCCTGTATCTCAGCACAGGAATAAGGTAGGGAAGAATTCTAAGGATCATTTTGACTGCCTCCAGAAGTTAGATCAGATGGCAAATTGGATTTGGTGCTAGGTCTTTCCCTTTAGGTTTTACCCCAACAATGTTTTCATTAGTTTCGCTCACTCTCAAAATCAAGCATTTTACAGCAGGTTGGAGCAGCCTGTATCTCAGCACAGGAATAAGGTAGGGAAGAATTCTAAGGATCATTTTGACTGCCTCCAGAAGTTAGATCAGATGGCAAATTGGATTTGGTGCTAGGTCTTTCCCTTTAGGTTTTACCCCAACAATGTTTTCATTAGTTTCGCTCACTCTCGAAATCAAGCATTTTACAGCAGGTTGGAGCAGCCTGTATCTCAGCACAGGAATAAGGTAGGGCAGAATTCTAAGGATCATTTTGACTGCCTCCAGAAGTTAGATCAGATGGCAAATTGGATTTGGTGCTAGGTCTTTCCCTTTAGGTTTTACCCCAACAATGTTTTCATTAGTTTCGCTCACTCTCGAAATCAAGCATTTTACAGCAGGTTGGAGCAGCCTGTATCTCAGCACAGGAATAAGGTAGGGAAGAATTCTAAGGATCATTTTGACTGCCTCCAGAAGTTAGATCAGATGGCAAATTGGATTTGGTGCTAGGTCTTTCCCTTTAGGTTTTACCCCAACAATGTTTTCATTAGTTTCGCTCACTCTCGAAATCAAGCATTTTACAGCAGGTTGGAGCAGCCTGTATCTCAGCACAGGAATAAGGTAGGGAAGAATTCTAAGGATCATTTTGACTGCCTCCAGAAGTTAGATCAGATGGCAAATTGGATTTGGTGCTAGGTCTTTCCCTTTAGGTTTTACCCCAACAATGTTTTCATTAGTTTCGCTCACTCTCGAAATCAAGCATTTTACAGCAGGTTGGAGCAGCCTGTATCTCAGCACAGGAATAAGGTAGGGAAGAATTCTAAGGATCATTTTGACTGCCTCCAGAAGTTAGATCAGATGGCAAATTGGATTTGGTGCTAGGTCTTTCCCTTTAGGTTTTACCCCAACAATGTTTTCATTAGTTTCGCTCACTCTCGAAATCAAGCATTTTACAGCAGGTTGGAGCAGCCTGTATCTCAGCACAGGAATAAGGTAGGGAAGAATTCTAAGGATCATTTTGACTGCCTCCAGAAGTTAGATCAGATGGCAAATTGGATTTGGTGCTAGGTCTTTCCCTTTAGGTTTTACCCCAACAATGTTTTCATTAGTTTCGCTCACTCTCGAAATCAAGCATTTTACAGCAGGTTGGAGCAGCCTGTATCTCAGCACAGGAATAAGGTAGGGAAGAATTCTAAGGATCATTTTGACTGCCTCCAGAAGTTAGATCAGATGGCAAATTGGATTTGGTGCTAGGTCTTTCCCTTTAGGTTTTACCCCAACAATGTTTTCATTAGTTTCGCTCACTCTCGAAATCAAGCATTTTACAGCAGGTTGGAGCAGCCTGTATCTCAGCACAGGAATAAGGTAGGGAAGAATTCTAAGGATCATTTTGACTGCCTCCAGAAGTTAGATCAGCTGGCAAATTGGATTTGGTGCTAGGTCTTTCCCTTTAGGTTTTACCCCAACAATGTTTTCATTAGTTTCGCTCACTCTCGAAATCAAGCATTTTACAGCAGGTTGGAGCAGCCTGTATCTCAGCACAGGAATAAGGTAGGGAAGAATTCTAAGGATCATTTTGACTGCCTCCAGAAGTTAGATCAGATGGCAAATTGGATTTGGTGCTAGGTCTTTCCCTTTAGGTTTTACCCCAACAATGTTTTCATTAGTTTCGCTCACTCTCGAAATCAAGCATTTTACAGCAGGTTGGAGCAGCCTGTATCTCAGCACAGGAATAAGGTAGGGAAGAATTCTAAGGATCATTTTGACTGCCTCCAGAAGTTAGATCAGATGGCAAATTGGATTTGGTGCTAGGTCTTTCCCTTTAGGTTTTACCCCAACAATGTTTTCATTAGTTTCGCTCACTCTCGAAATCAAGCATTTTACAGCAGGTTGGAGCAGCCTGTATCTCAGCACAGGAATAAGGTAGGGCAGAATTCTAAGGATCATTTTGACTGCCTCCAGAAGTTAGATCAGCTGGCAAATTGGATTTGGTGCTAGGTCTTTCCCTTTAGGTTTTACCCCAACAATGTTTTCATTAGTTTCGCTCACTCTCGAAATCAAGCATTTTACAGCAGGTTGGAGCAGCCTGTATCTCAGCACAGGAATAAGGTAGGGAAGAATTCAAATACTCATTTTGACTGCCTCCAGAAGTTAGATCAGATGGCAAATTGGATTTGGTGCTAGGTCTTTCCCTTTAGGTTTTACCCCAACAATGTTTTCATTAGTTTCGCTCACTCTCGAAATCAAGCATTTTACAGCAGGTTGGAGCAGCCTGTATCTCAGCACAGGAATAAGGTAGGGAAGAATTCTAAGGATCATTTTGACTGCCTCCAGAAGTTAGATCAGATGGCAAATTGGATTTGGTGCTAGGTCTTTCCCTTTAGGTTTTACCCCAACAATGTTTTCATTAGTTTCGCTCACTCTCGAAATCAGGCATTTTACAGCAGGTTGGAGCAGCCTGTATCTCAGCACAGGAATAAGGTAGGGAAGAATTCTAAGGATCATTTTGACTGCCTCCAGAAGTTAGATCAGCTGGCAAATTGGATTTGGTGCTAGGTCTTTCCCTTTAGGTTTTACCCCAACAATGTTTTCATTAGTTTCGCTCACTCTCGAAATCAAGCATTTTACAGCAGGTTGGAGCAGCCTGTATCTCAGCACAGGAATAAGGTAGGGAAGAATTCTAAGGATCATTTTGACTGCCTCCAGAAGTTAGATCAGCTGGCAAATTGGATTTGGTGCTAGGTCTTTCCCTTTAGGTTTTACCCCAACAATGTTTTCATTAGTTTCGCTCACTCTCGAAATCAAGCATTTTACAGCAGGTTGGAGCAGCCTGTATCTCAGCACAGGAATAAGGTAGGGAAGAATTCTAAGGATCATTTTGACTGCCTCCAGAAGTTAGATCAGATGGCAAATTGGATTTGGTGCTAGGTCTTTCCCTTTAGGTTTTACCCCAACAATGTTTTCATTAGTTTCGCTCACTCTCGAAATCAAGCATTTTACAGCAGGTTGGAGCAGCCTGTATCTCAGCACAGGAATAAGGTAGGGAAGAATTCTAAGGATCATTTTGACTGCCTCCAGAAGTTAGATCAGATGGCAAATTGGATTTGGTGCTAGGTCTTTCCCTTTAGGTTTTACCCCAACAATGTTTTCATTAGTTTCGCTCACTCTCGAAATCAAGCATTTTACAGCAGGTTGGAGCAGCCTGTATCTCAGCACAGGAATAAGGTAGGGAAGAATTCTAAGGATCATTTTGACTGCCTCCAGAAGTTAGATCAGCTGGCAAATTGGATTTGGTGCTAGGTCTTTCCCTTTAGGTTTTACCCCAACAATGTTTTCATTAGTTTCGCTCACTCTCGAAATCAAGCATTTTACAGCAGGTTGGAGCAGCCTGTATCTCAGCACAGGAATAAGGTAGGGAAGAATTCTAAGGATCATTTTGACTGCCTCCAGAAGTTAGATCAGATGGCAAATTGGATTTGGTGCTAGGTCTTTCCCTTTAGGTTTTACCCCAACAATGTTTTCATTAGTTTCGCTCACTCTCGAAATCAAGCATTTTACAGCAGGTTGGAGCAGCCTGTATCTCAGCACAGGAATAAGGTAGGGAAGAATTCTAAGGATCATTTTGACTGCCTCCAGAAGTTAGATCAGATGGCAAATTGGATTTGGTGCTAGGTCTTTCCCTTTAGGTTTTACCCCAACAATGTTTTCATTAGTTTCGCTCACTCTCGAAATCAAGCATTTTACAGCAGGTTGGAGCAGCCTGTATCTCAGCACAGGAATAAGGTAGGGAAGAATTCTAAGGATCATTTTGACTGCCTCCAGAAGTTAGATCAGATGGCAAATTGGATTTGGTGCTAGGTCTTTCCCTTTAGGTTTTACCCCAACAATGTTTTCATTAGTTTCGCTCACTCTCAAAATCAAGCATTTTACAGCAGGTTGGAGCAGCCTGTATCTCAGCACAGGAATAAGGTAGGGAAGAATTCTAAGGATCATTTTGACTGCCTCCAGAAGTTAGATCAGATGGCAAATTGGATTTGGTGCTAGGTCTTTCCCTTTAGGTTTTACCCCAACAATGTTTTCATTAGTTTCGCTCACTCTCGAAATCAAGCATTTTACAGCAGGTTGGAGCAGCCTGTATCTCAGCACAGGAATAAGGTAGGGCAGAATTCTAAGGATCATTTTGACTGCCTCCAGAAGTTAGATCAGCTGGCAAATTGGATTTGGTGCTAGGTCTTTCCCTTTAGGTTTTACCCCAACAATGTTTTCATTAGTTTCGCTCACTCTCGAAATCAAGCATTTTACAGCAGGTTGGAGCAGCCTGTATCTCAGCACAGGAATAAGGTAGGGAAGAATTCAAATACTCATTTTGACTGCCTCCAGAAGTTAGATCAGATGGCAAATTGGATTTGGTGCTAGGTCTTTCCCTTTAGGTTTTACCCCAACAATGTTTTCATTAGTTTCGCTCACTCTCGAAATCAAGCATTTTACAGCAGGTTGGAGCAGCCTGTATCTCAGCACAGGAATAAGGTAGGGAAGAATTCTAAGGATCATTTTGACTGCCTCCAGAAGTTAGATCAGATGGCAAATTGGATTTGGTGCTAGGTCTTTCCCTTTAGGTTTTACCCCAACAATGTTTTCATTAGTTTCGCTCACTCTCGAAATCAGGCATTTTACAGCAGGTTGGAGCAGCCTGTATCTCAGCACAGGAATAAGGTAGGGAAGAATTCTAAGGATCATTTTGACTGCCTCCAGAAGTTAGATCAGATGGCAAATTGGATTTGGTGCTAGGTCTTTCCCTTTAGGTTTTACCCCAAAAATGTTTTCATTAGTTTCGCTCACTCTCGAAATCAAGCATTTTACAGCAGGTTGGAGCAGCCTGTATCTCAGCACAGGAATAAGGTAGGGAAGAATTCTAAGGATCATTTTGACTGCCTCCAGAAGTTAGATCAGATGGCAAATTGGATTTGGTGCTAGGTCTTTCCCTTTAGGTTTTACCCCAACAATGTTTTCATTAGTTTCGCTCACTCTCGAAATCAAGCATTTTACAGCAGGTTGGAGCAGCCTGTATCTCAGCACAGGAATAAGGTAGGGAAGAATTCTAAGGATCATTTTGACTGCCTCCAGAAGTTAGATCAGATGGCAAATTGGATTTGGTGCTAGGTCTTTCCCTTTAGGTTTTACCCCAACAATGTTTTCATTAGTTTCGCTCACTCTCGAAATCAAGCATTTTACAGCAGGTTGGAGCAGCCTGTATCTCAGCACAGGAATAAGGTAGGGAAGAATTCTAAGGATCATTTTGACTGCCTCCAGAAGTTAGATCAGATGGCAAATTGGATTTGGTGCTAGGTCTTTCCCTTTAGGTTTTACCCCAACAATGTTTTCATTAGTTTCGCTCACTCTCGAAATCAAGCATTTTACAGCAGGTTGGAGCAGCCTGTATCTCAGCACAGGAATAAGGTAGGGAAGAATTCTAAGGATCATTTTGACTGCCTCCAGAAGTTAGATCAGATGGCAAATTGGATTTGGTGCTAGGTCTTTCCCTTTAGGTTTTACCCCAACAATGTTTTCATTAGTTTCGCTCACTCTCGAAATCAAGCATTTTACAGCAGGTTGGAGCAGCCTGTATCTCAGCACAGGAATAAGGTAGGGAAGAATTCTAAGGATCATTTTGACTGCCTCCAGAAGTTAGATCAGCTGGCAAATTGGATTTGGTGCTAGGTCTTTCCCTTTAGGTTTTACCCCAACAATGTTTTCATTAGTTTCACTCACTCTCGAAATCAAGCATTTTACAGCAGGTTGGAGCAGCCTGTATCTCAGCACAGGAATAAGGTAGGGAAGAATTCAAATACTCATTTTGACTGCCTCCAGAAGTTAGATCAGATGGCAAATTGGATTTGGTGCTAGGTCTTTCCCTTTAGGTTTTACCCCAACAATGTTTTCATTAGTTTCGCTCACTCTCGAAATCAAGCATTTTACAGCAGGTTGGAGCAGCCTGTATCTCAGCACAGGAATAAGGTAGGGAAGAATTCTAAGGATCATTTTGACTGCCTCCAGAAGTTAGATCAGATGGCAAATTGGATTTGGTGCTAGGTCTTTCCCTTTAGGTTTTACCCCAACAATGTTTTCATTAGTTTCGCTCACTCTCGAAATCAGGCATTTTACAGCAGGTTGGAGCAGCCTGTATCTCAGCACAGGAATAAGGTAGGGAAGAATTCAAATACTCATTTTGACTGCCTCCAGAAGTTAGATCAGATGGCAAATTGGATTTGGTGCTAGGTCTTTCCCTTTAGGTTTTACCCCAACAATGTTTTCATTAGTTTCGCTCACTCTCGAAATCAAGCATTTTACAGCAGGTTGGAGCAGCCTGTATCTCAGCACAGGAATAAGGTAGGGAAGAATTCAAATACTCATTTTGACTGCCTCCAGAAGTTAGATCAGATGGCAAATTGGATTTGGTGCTAGGTCTTTCCCTTTAGGTTTTACCCCAACAATGTTTTCATTAGTTTCGCTCACTCTCGAAATCAAGCATTTTACAGCAGGTTGGAGCAGCCTGTATCTCAGCACAGGAATAAGGTAGGGAAGAATTCTAAGGATCATTTTGACTGCCTCCAGAAGTTAGATCAGATGGCAAATTGGATTTGGTGCTAGGTCTTTCCCTTTAGGTTTTACCCCAACAATGTTTTCATTAGTTTTGCTCACTCTCGAAATCAAGCATTTTACAGCAGGTTGGAGCAGCCTGTATCTCAGCACAGGAATAAGGTAGGGAAGAATTCTAAGGATCATTTTGACTGCCTCCAGAAGTTAGATCAGATGGCAAATTGGATTTGGTGCTAGGTCTTTCCCTTTAGGTTTTACCCCAACAATGTTTTCATTAGTTTCGCTCACTCTCGAAATCAAGCATTTTACAGCAGGTTGGAGCAGCCTGTATCTCAGCACAGGAATAAGGTAGGGAAGAATTCTAAGGATCATTTTGACTGCCTCCAGAAGTTAGATCAGATGGCAAATTGGATTTGGTGCTAGGTCTTTCCCTTTAGGTTTTACCCCAACAATGTTTTCATTAGTTTCGCTCACTCTCGAAATCAAGCATTTTACAGCAGGTTGGAGCAGCCTGTATCTCAGCACAGGAATAAGGTAGGGAAGAATTCTAAGGATCATTTTGACTGCCTCCAGAAGTTAGATCAGATGGCAAATTGGATTTGGTGCTAGGTCTTTCCCTTTAGGTTTTACCCCAACAATGTTTTCATTAGTTTCGCTCACTCTCGAAATCAAGCATTTTACAGCAGGTTGGAGCAGCCTGTATCTCAGCACAGGAATAAGGTAGGGAAGAATTCTAAGGATCATTTTGACTGCCTCCAGAAGTTAGATCAGATGGCAAATTGGATTTGGTGCTAGGTCTTTCCCTTTAGGTTTTACCCCAACAATGTTTTCATTAGTTTCGCTCACTCTCGAAATCAAGCATTTTACAGCAGGTTGGAGCAGCCTGTATCTCAGCACAGGAATAAGGTAGGGAAGAATTCTAAGGATCATTTTGACTGCCTCCAGAAGTTAGATCAGATGGCAAATTGGATTTGGTGCTAGGTCTTTCCCTTTAGGTTTTACCCCAACAATGTTTTCATTAGTTTCGCTCACTCTCGAAATCAAGCATTTTACAGCAGGTTGGAGCAGCCTGTATCTCAGCACAGGAATAAGGTAGGGAAGAATTCAAATACTCATTTTGACTGCCTCCAGAAGTTAGATCAGATGGCAAATTGGATTTGGTGCTAGGTCTTTCCCTTTAGGTTTTACCCCAACAATGTTTTCATTAGTTTTGCTCACTCTCGAAATCAAGCATTTTACAGCAGGTTGGAGCAGCCTGTATCTCAGCACAGGAATAAGGTAGGGAAGAATTCTAAGGATCATTTTGACTGCCTCCAGAAGTTAGATCAGATGGCAAATTGGATTTGGTGCTAGGTCTTTCCCTTTAGGTTTTACCCCAACAATGTTTTCATTAGTTTCGCTCACTCTCGAAATCAAGCATTTTACAGCAGGTTGGAGCAGCCTGTATCTCAGCACAGGAATAAGGTAGGGAAGACTTCTAAGGATCATTTTGACTGCCTCCAGAAGTTAGATCAGATGGCAAATTGGATTTGGTGCTAGGTCTTTCCCTTTAGGTTTTACCCCAACAATGTTTTCATTAGTTTCGCTCACTCTCGAAATCAAGCATTTTACAGCAGGTTGGAGCAGCCTGTATCTCAGCACAGGAATAAGGTAGGGAAGAATTCTAAGGATCATTTTGACTGCCTCCAGAAGTTAGATCAGATGGCAAATTGGATTTGGTGCTAGGTCTTTCCCTTTAGGTTTTACCCCAACAATGTTTTCATTAGTTTCGCTCACTCTCGAAATCAAGCATTTTACAGCAGGTTGGAGCAGCCTGTATCTCAGCACAGGAATAAGGTAGGGAAGAATTCTAAGGATCATTTTGACTGCCTCCAGAAGTTAGATCAGATGGCAAATTGGATTTGGTGCTAGGTCTTTCCCTTTAGGTTTTACCCCAACAATGTTTTCATTAGTTTCGCTCACTCTCGAAATCAAGCATTTTACAGCAGGTTGGAGCAGCCTGTATCTCAGCACAGGAATAAGGTAGGGAAGAATTCTAAGGATCATTTTGACTGCCTCCAGAAGTTAGATCAGATGGCAAATTGGATTTGGTGCTAGGTCTTTCCCTTTAGGTTTTACCCCAACAATGTTTTCATTAGTTTCGCTCACTCTCGAAATCAAGCATTTTACAGCAGGTTGGAGCAGCCTGTATCTCAGCACAGGAATAAGGTAGGGAAGAATTCTAAGGATCATTTTGACTGCCTCCAGAAGTTAGATCAGATGGCAAATTGGATTTGGTGCTAGGTCTTTCCCTTTAGGTTTTACCCCAACAATGTTTTCATTAGTTTCGCTCACTCTCGAAATCAAGCATTTTACAGCAGGTTGGAGCAGCCTGTATCTCAGCACAGGAATAAGGTAGGGAAGAATTCTAAGGATCATTTTGACTGCCTCCAGAAGTTAGATCAGATGGCAAATTGGATTTGGTGCTAGGTCTTTCCCTTTAGGTTTTACCCCAACAATGTTTTCATTAGTTTCGCTCACTCTCGAAATCAAGCATTTTACAGCAGGTTGGAGCAGCCTGTATCTCAGCACAGGAATAAGGTAGGGAAGAATTCTAAGGATCATTTTGACTGCCTCCAGAAGTTAGATCAGATGGCAAATTGGATTTGGTGCTAGGTCTTTCCCTTTAGGTTTTACCCCAACAATGTTTTCATTAGTTTCGCTCACTCTCGAAATCAAGCATTTTACAGCAGGTTGGAGCAGCCTGTATCTCAGCACAGGAATAAGGTAGGGAAGAATTCTAAGGATCATTTTGACTGCCTCCAGAAGTTAGATCAGATGGCAAATTGGATTTGGTGCTAGGTCTTTCCCTTTAGGTTTTACCCCAACAATGTTTTCATTAGTTTCGCTCACTCTCGAAATCAAGCATTTTACAGCAGGTTGGAGCAGCCTGTATCTCAGCACAGGAATAAGGTAGGGAAGAATTCTAAGGATCATTTTGACTGCCTCCAGAAGTTAGATCAGATGGCAAATTGGATTTGGTGCTAGGTCTTTCCCTTTAGGTTTTACCCCAACAATGTTTTCATTAGTTTCGCTCACTCTCGAAATCAAGCATTTTACAGCAGGTTGGAGCAGCCTGTATCTCAGCACAGGAATAAGGTAGGGAAGAATTCTAAGGATCATTTTGACTGCCTCCAGAAGTTAGATCAGATGGCAAATTGGATTTGGTGCTAGGTCTTTCCCTTTAGGTTTTACCCCAACAATGTTTTCATTAGTTTCGCTCACTCTCGAAATCAAGCATTTTACAGCAGGTTGGAGCAGCCTGTATCTCAGCACAGGAATAAGGTAGGGAAGAATTCAAATACTCATTTTGACTGCCTCCAGAAGTTAGATCAGATGGCAAATTGGATTTGGTGCTAGGTCTTTCCCTTTAGGTTTTACCCCAACAATGTTTTCATTAGTTTTGCTCACTCTCGAAATCAAGCATTTTACAGCAGGTTGGAGCAGCCTGTATCTCAGCACAGGAATAAGGTAGGGAAGAATTCTAAGGATCATTTTGACTGCCTCCAGAAGTTAGATCAGATGGCAAATTGGATTTGGTGCTAGGTCTTTCCCTTTAGGTTTTACCCCAACAATGTTTTCATTAGTTTCGCTCACTCTCGAAATCAAGCATTTTACAGCAGGTTGGAGCAGCCTGTATCTCAGCACAGGAATAAGGTAGGGAAGACTTCTAAGGATCATTTTGACTGCCTCCAGAAGTTAGATCAGATGGCAAATTGGATTTGGTGCTAGGTCTTTCCCTTTAGGTTTTACCCCAACAATGTTTTCATTAGTTTCGCTCACTCTCGAAATCAAGCATTTTACAGCAGGTTGGAGCAGCCTGTATCTCAGCACAGGAATAAGGTAGGGAAGAATTCTAAGGATCATTTTGACTGCCTCCAGAAGTTAGATCAGATGGCAAATTGGATTTGGTGCTAGGTCTTTCCCTTTAGGTTTTACCCCAACAATGTTTTCATTAGTTTCGCTCACTCTCGAAATCAAGCATTTTACAGCAGGTTGGAGCAGCCTGTATCTCAGCACAGGAATAAGGTAGGGAAGAATTCTAAGGATCATTTTGACTGCCTCCAGAAGTTAGATCAGATGGCAAATTGGATTTGGTGCTAGGTCTTTCCCTTTAGGTTTTACCCCAACAATGTTTTCATTAGTTTCGCTCACTCTCGAAATCAAGCATTTTACAGCAGGTTGGAGCAGCCTGTATCTCAGCACAGGAATAAGGTAGGGAAGAATTCTAAGGATCATTTTGACTGCCTCCAGAAGTTAGATCAGATGGCAAATTGGATTTGGTGCTAGGTCTTTCCCTTTAGGTTTTACCCCAACAATGTTTTCATTAGTTTCGCTCACTCTCGAAATCAAGCATTTTACAGCAGGTTGGAGCAGCCTGTATCTCAGCACAGGAATAAGGTAGGGAAGAATTCTAAGGATCATTTTGACTGCCTCCAGAAGTTAGATCAGATGGCAAATTGGATTTGGTGCTAGGTCTTTCCCTTTAGGTTTTACCCCAACAATGTTTTCATTAGTTTCGCTCACTCTCGAAATCAAGCATTTTACAGCAGGTTGGAGCAGCCTGTATCTCAGCACAGGAATAAGGTAGGGAAGAATTCTAAGGATCATTTTGACTGCCTCCAGAAGTTAGATCAGATGGCAAATTGGATTTGGTGCTAGGTCTTTCCCTTTAGGTTTTACCCCAACAATGTTTTCATTAGTTTTGCTCACTCTCGAAATCAAGCATTTTACAGCAGGTTGGAGCAGCCTGTATCTCAGCACAGGAATAAGGTAGGGAAGAATTCTAAGGATCATTTTGACTGCCTCCAGAAGTTAGATCAGATGGCAAATTGGATTTGGTGCTAGGTCTTTCCCTTTAGGTTTTACCCCAACAATGTTTTCATTAGTTTCGCTCACTCTCGAAATCAAGCATTTTACAGCAGGTTGGAGCAGCCTGTATCTCAGCACAGGAATAAGGTAGGGAAGAATTCTAAGGATCATTTTGACTGCCTCCAGAAGTTAGATCAGATGGCAAATTGGATTTGGTGCTAGGTCTTTCCCTTTAGGTTTTACCCCAACAATGTTTTCATTAGTTTCGCTCACTCTCGAAATCAAGCATTTTACAGCAGGTTGGAGCAGCCTGTATCTCAGCACAGGAATAAGGTAGGGAAGAATTCTAAGGATCATTTTGACTGCCTCCAGAAGTTAGATCAGATGGCAAATTGGATTTGGTGCTAGGTCTTTCCCTTTAGGTTTTACCCCAACAATGTTTTCATTAGTTTCGCTCACTCTCGAAATCAAGCATTTTACAGCAGGTTGGAGCAGCCTGTATCTCAGCACAGGAATAAGGTAGGGAAGAATTCTAGGGATCATTTTGACTGCCTCCAGAAGTTAGATCAGATGGCAAATTGGATTTGGTGCTAGGTCTTTCCCTTTAGGTTTTACCCCAACAATGTTTTCATTAGTTTCGCTCACTCTCGAAATCAGGCATTTTACAGCAGGTTGGAGCAGCCTGTATCTCAGCACAGGAATAAGGTAGGGAAGAATTCTAAGGATCATTTTGACTGCCTCCAGAAGTTAGATCAGATGGCAAATTGGATTTGGTGCTAGGTCTTTCCCTTTAGGTTTTACCCCAACAATGTTTTCATTAGTTTCGCTCACTCTCGAAATCAAGCATTTTACAGCAGGTTGGAGCAGCCTGTATCTCAGCACAGGAATAAGGTAGGGAAGAATTCTAAGGATCATTTTGACTGCCTCCAGAAGTTAGATCAGATGGCAAATTGGATTTGGTGCTAGGTCTTTCCCTTTAGGTTTTACCCCAACAATGTTTTCATTAGTTTCGCTCACTCTCGAAATCAAGCATTTTACAGCAGGTTGGAGCAGCCTGTATCTCAGCACAGGAATAAGGTAGGGAAGAATTCTAAGGATCATTTTGACTGCCTCCAGAAGTTAGATCAGATGGCAAATTGGATTTGGTGCTAGGTCTTTCCCTTTAGGTTTTACCCCAACAATGTTTTCATTAGTTTCGCTCACTCTCGAAATCAAGCATTTTACAGCAGGTTGGAGCAGCCTGTATCTCAGCACAGGAATAAGGTAGGGAAGAATTCTAAGGATCATTTTGACTGCCTCCAGAAGTTAGATCAGATGGCAAATTGGATTTGGTGCTAGGTCTTTCCCTTTAGGTTTTACCCCAACAATGTTTTCATTAGTTTCGCTCACTCTCGAAATCAAGCATTTTACAGCAGGTTGGAGCAGCCTGTATCTCAGCACAGGAATAAGGTAGGGAAGAATTCAAATACTCATTTTGACTGCCTCCAGAAGTTAGATCAGATGGCAAATTGGATTTGGTGCTAGGTCTTTCCCTTTAGGTTTTACCCCAACAATGTTTTCATTAGTTTCGCTCACTCTCGAAATCAAGCATTTTACAGCAGGTTGGAGCAGCCTGTATCTCAGCACAGGAATAAGGTAGGGAAGAATTCTAAGGATCATTTTGACTGCCTCCAGAAGTTAGATCAGATGGCAAATTGGATTTGGTGCTAGGTCTTTCCCTTTAGGTTTTACCCCAACAATGTTTTCATTAGTTTCGCTCACTCTCGAAATCAGGCATTTTACAGCAGGTTGGAGCAGCCTGTATCTCAGCACAGGAATAAGGTAGGGAAGAATTCTAAGGATCATTTTGACTGCCTCCAGAAGTTAGATCAGCTGGCAAATTGGATTTGGTGCTAGGTCTTTCCCTTTAGGTTTTACCCCAACAATGTTTTCATTAGTTTCGCTCACTCTCGAAATCAAGCATTTTACAGCAGGTTGGAGCAGCCTGTATCTCAGCACAGGAATAAGGTAGGGAAGAATTCTAAGGATCATTTTGACTGCCTCCAGAAGTTAGATCAGATGGCAAATTGGATTTGGTGCTAGGTCTTTCCCTTTAGGTTTTACCCCAACAATGTTTTCATTAGTTTCGCTCACTCTCGAAATCAAGCATTTTACAGCAGGTTGGAGCAGCCTGTATCTCAGCACAGGAATAAGGTAGGGAAGAATTCTAAGGATCATTTTGACTGCCTCCAGAAGTTAGATCAGATGGCAAATTGGATTTGGTGCTAGGTCTTTCCCTTTAGGTTTTACCCCAACAATGTTTTCATTAGTTTCGCTCACTCTCGAAATCAAGCATTTTACAGCAGGTTGGAGCAGCCTGTATCTCAGCACAGGAATAAGGTAGGGAAGAATTCTAAGGATCATTTTGACTGCCTCCAGAAGTTAGATCAGATGGCAAATTGGATTTGGTGCTAGGTCTTTCCCTTTAGGTTTTACCCCAACAATGTTTTCATTAGTTTCGCTCACTCTCGAAATCAAGCATTTTACAGCAGGTTGGAGCAGCCTGTATCTCAGCACAGGAATAAGGTAGGGAAGAATTCTAAGGATCATTTTGACTGCCTCCAGAAGTTAGATCAGATGGCAAATTGGATTTGGTGCTAGGTCTTTCCCTTTAGGTTTTACCCCAACAATGTTTTCATTAGTTTCGCTCACTCTCGAAATCAAGCATTTTACAGCAGGTTGGAGCAGCCTGTATCTCAGCACAGGAATAAGGTAGGGAAGAATTCAAATACTCATTTTGACTGCCTCCAGAAGTTAGATCAGATGGCAAATTGGATTTGGTGCTAGGTCTTTCCCTTTAGGTTTTACCCCAACAATGTTTTCATTAGTTTCGCTCACTCTCGAAATCAAGCATTTTACAGCAGGTTGGAGCAGCCTGTATCTCAGCACAGGAATAAGGTAGGGAAGAATTCTAAGGATCATTTTGACTGCCTCCAGAAGTTAGATCAGATGGCAAATTGGATTTGGTGCTAGGTCTTTCCCTTTAGGTTTTACCCCAACAATGTTTTCATTAGTTTCGCTCACTCTCGAAATCAAGCATTTTACAGCAGGTTGGAGCAGCCTGTATCTCAGCACAGGAATAAGGTAGGGAAGAATTCAAATACTCATTTTGACTGCCTCCAGAAGTTAGATCAGATGGCAAATTGGATTTGGTGCTAGGTCTTTCCCTTTAGGTTTTACCCCAACAATGTTTTCATTAGTTTCGCTCACTCTCGAAATCAAGCATTTTACAGCAGGTTGGAGCAGCCTGTATCTCAGCACAGGAATAAGGTAGGGAAGAATTCAAATACTCATTTTGACTGCCTCCAGAAGTTAGATCAGATGGCAAATTGGATTTGGTGCTAGGTCTTTCCCTTTAGGTTTTACCCCAACAATGTTTTCATTAGTTTCGCTCACTCTCGAAATCAAGCATTTTACAGCAGGTTGGAGCAGCCTGTATCTCAGCACAGGAATAAGGTAGGGAAGAATTCTAAGGATCATTTTGACTGCCTCCAGAAGTTAGATCAGATGGCAAATTGGATTTGGTGCTAGGTCTTTCCCTTTAGGTTTTACCCCAACAATGTTTTCATTAGTTTCGCTCACTCTCGAAATCAAGCATTTTACAGCAGGTTGGAGCAGCCTGTATCTCAGCACAGTAATAAGGTAGGGAAGAATTCAAATACTGATTTTGACTGCCTCCAAAAGTTAGATCAGATGGCAAATTGGATTTGGTGCTAGGTCTTTCCCTTTAGGTTTTACCCCAACAATGTTTTCATTAGTTTCGCTCACCCTCGAAATCAAGCATTTTACAGCAGGTTGGAGCAGCCTGTATCTCAGCACAGGAATAAGGTAGGGAAGAATTCTAAGGATCATTTTGACTGCCTCCAGAAGTTAGATCAGATGGCAAATTGGATTTGGTGCTAGGTCTTTCCCTTTAGGTTTTACCCCAACAATGTTTTCATTAGTTTCGCTCACTCTCGAAATCAAGCATTTTACAGCAGGTTGGAGCAGCCTGTATCTCAGCACAGGAATAAGGTAGGGAAGAATTCTAAGGATCATTTTGACTGCCTCCAGAAGTTAGATCAGATGGCAAATTGGATTTGGTGCTAGGTCTTTCCCTTTAGGTTTTACCCCAACAATGTTTTCATTAGTTTCGCTCACTCTCGAAATCAAGCATTTTACAGCAGGTTGGAGCAGCCTGTATCTCAGCACAGGAATAAGGTAGGGAAGAATTCTAAGGATCATTTTGACTGCCTCCAGAAGTTAGATCAGATGGCAAATTGGATTTGGTGCTAGGTCTTTCCCTTTAGGTTTTACCCCAACAATGTTTTCATTAGTTTCGCTCACTCTCGAAATCAAGCATTTTACAGCAGGTTGGAGCAGCCTGTATCTCAGCACAGGAATAAGGTAGGGAAGAATTCTAAGGATCATTTTGACTGCCTCCAGAAGTTAGATCAGATGGCAAATTGGATTTGGTGCTAGGTCTTTCCCTTTAGGTTTTACCCCAACAATGTTTTCATTAGTTTCGCTCACTCTCGAAATCAAGCATTTTACAGCAGGTTGGAGCAGCCTGTATCTCAGCACAGGAATAAGGTAGGGAAGCATTCTAAGGATCATTTTGACTGCCTGCAGAAGTTAGATCAGATGGCAAATTGGATTTGGTGCTAGGTCTTTCCCTTTAGGTTTTACCCCAACAATGTTTTCATTAGTTTCGCTCACTCTCGAAATCAAGCATTTTACAGCAGGTTGGAGCAGCCTGTATCTCAGCACAGGAATAAGGTAGGGAAGAATTCTAAGGATCATTTTGACTGCCTCCAGAAGTTAGATCAGATGGCAAATTGGATTTGGTGCTAGGTCTTTCCCTTTAGGTTTTACCCCAACAATGTTTTCATTAGTTTCGCTCACTCTCGAAATCAAGCATTTTACAGCAGGTTGGAGCAGCCTGTATCTCAGCACAGGAATAAGGTAGGGAAGAATTCTAAGGATCATTTTGACTGCCTCCAGAAGTTAGATCAGATGGCAAATTGGATTTGGTGCTAGGTCTTTCCCTTTAGGTTTTACCCCAACAATGTTTTCATTAGTTTCGCTCACTCTCGAAATCAAGCATTTTACAGCAGGTTGGAGCAGCCTGTATCTCAGCACAGGAATAAGGTAGGGAAGAATTCAAATACTCATTTTGACTGCCTCCAGAAGTTAGATCAGATGGCAAATCGGATTTGGTGCTAGGTCTTTCCCTTTAGGTTTTACCCCAACAATGTTTTCATTAGTTTCGCTCACTCTCGAAATCAAGCATTTTACAGCAGGTTGGAGCAGCCTGTATCTCAGCACAGGAATAAGGTAGGGAAGAATTCAAATACTCATTTTGACTGCCTGCAGAAGTTAGATCAGATGGCAAATTGGATTTGGTGCTAGGTCTTTCCCTTTAGGTTTTACCCCAACAATGTTTTCATTAGTTTCGCTCACTCTCGAAATCAAGCATTTTACAGCAGGTTGGAGCAGCCTGTATCTCAGCACAGGAATAAGGTAGGGAAGAATTCTAAGGATCATTTTGACTGCCTCCAGAAGTTAGATCAGATGGCAAATTGGATTTGGTGCTAGGTCTTTCCCTTTAGGTTTTACCCCAACAATGTTTTCATTAGTTTCGCTCACTCTCGAAATCAAGCATTTTACAGCAGGTTGGAGCAGCCTGTATCTCAGCACAGGAATAAGGTAGGGAAGAATTCTAAGGATCATTTTGACTGCCTCCAGAAGTTAGATCAGATGGCAAATTGGATTTGGTGCTAGGTCTTTCCCTTTAGGTTTTACCCCAACAATGTTTTCATTAGTTTCGCTCACTCTCGAAATCAAGCATTTTACAGCAGGTTGGAGCAGCCTGTATCTCAGCACAGGAATAAGGTAGGGAAGAATTCTAAGGATCATTTTGACTGCCTCCAGAAGTTAGATCAGATGGCAAATTGGATTTGGTGCTAGGTCTTTCCCTTTAGGTTTTACCCCAACAATGTTTTCATTAGTTTCGCTCACTCTCGAAATCAAGCATTTTACAGCAGGTTGGAGCAGCCTGTATCTCAGCACAGGAATAAGGTAGGGAAGAATTCAAATGCTGATTTTGACTGCCTCCAAAAGTTAGATCAGATGGCAAATTGGATTTGGTGCTAGGTCTTTCCCTTTAGGTTTTACCCCAACAATGTTTTCATTAGTTTCGCTCACTCTCGAAATCAAGCATTTTACAGCAGGTTGGAGCAGCCTGTATCTCAGCACAGGAATAAGGTAGGGAAGAATTCTAAGGATCATTTTGACTGCCTCCAGAAGTTAGATCAGATGGCAAATTGGATTTGGTGCTAGGTCTTTCCCTTTAGGTTTTACCCCAACAATGTTTTCATTAGTTTCGCTCACTCTCGAAATCAAGCATTTTACAGCAGGTTGGAGCAGCCTGTATCTCAGCACAGGAATAAGGTAGGGAAGCATTCTAAGGATCATTTTGACTGCCTCCAGAAGTTAGATCAGATGGCAAATTGGATTTGGTGCTAGGTCTTTCCCTTTAGGTTTTACCCCAACAATGTTTTCATTAGTTTCGCTCACTCTCGAAATCAAGCATTTTACAGCAGGTTGGAGCAGCCTGTATCTCAGCACAGGAATAAGGTAGGGAAGAATTCTAAGGATCATTTTGACTGCCTCCAGAAGTTAGATCAGATGGCAAATTGGATTTGGTGCTAGGTCTTTCCCTTTAGGTTTTACCCCAACAATGTTTTCATTAGTTTCGCTCACTCTCGAAATCAAGCATTTTACAGCAGGTTGGAGCAGCCTGTATCTCAGCACAGGAATAAGGTAGGGAAGAATTCTAAGGATCATTTTGACTGCCTCCAGAAGTTAGATCAGATGGCAAATTGGATTTGGTGCTAGGTCTTTCCCTTTAGGTTTTACCCCAACAATGTTTTCATTAGTTTCGCTCACTCTCGAAATCAAGCATTTTACAGCAGGTTGGAGCAGCCTGTATCTCAGCACAGGAATAAGGTAGGGAAGAATTCAAATACTCATTTTGACTGCCTCCAGAAGTTAGATCAGATGGCAAATTGGATTTGGTGCTAGGTCTTTCCCTTTAGGTTTTACCCCAACAATGTTTTCATTAGTTTCGCTCACTCTCGAAATCAAGCATTTTACAGCAGGTTGGAGCAGCCTGTATCTCAGCACAGGAATAAGGTAGGGAAGAATTCTAAGGATCATTTTGACTGCCTCCAGAAGTTAGATCAGATGGCAAATTGGATTTGGTGCTAGGTCTTTCCCTTTAGGTTTTACCCCAACAATGTTTTCATTAGTTTCGCTCACTCTCGAAATCAAGCATTTTACAGCAGGTTGGAGCAGCCTGTATCTCAGCACAGGAATAAGGTAGGGAAGAATTCTAAGGATCATTTTGACTGCCTCCAGAAGTTAGATCAGATGGCAAATTGGATTTGGTGCTAGGTCTTTCCCTTTAGGTTTTACCCCAACAATGTTTTCATTAGTTTCGCTCACTCTCGAAATCAAGCATTTTACAGCAGGTTGGAGCAGCCTGTATCTCAGCACAGGAATAAGGTAGGGAAGAATTCTAAGGATCATTTTGACTGCTTCCAGAAGTTAGATCAGATGGCAAATTGGATTTGGTGCTAGGTCTTTCCCTTTAGGTTTTACCCCAACAATGTTTTCATTAGTTTCGCTCACTCTCGAAATCAAGCATTTTACAGCAGGTTGGAGCAGCCTGTATCTCAGCACAGGAATAAGGTAGGGAAGAATTCTAAGGATCATTTTGACTGCCTCCAGAAGTTAGATCAGATGGCAAATTGGATTTGGTGCTAGGTCTTTCCCTTTAGGTTTTACCCCAACAATGTTTTCATTAGTTTCGCTCACTCTCGAAATCAAGCATTTTACAGCAGGTTGGAGCAGCCTGTATCTCAGCACAGGAATAAGGTAGGGAAGAATTCTAAGGATCATTTTGACTGCCTCCAGAAGTTAGATCAGATGGCAAATTGGATTTGGTGCTAGGTCTTTCCCTTTAGGTTTTACCCCAACAATGTTTTCATTAGTTTCGCTCACTCTCGAAATCAAGCATTTTACAGCAGGTTGGAGCAGCCTGTATCTCAGCACAGGAATAAGGTAGGGAAGAATTCTAAGGATCATTTTGACTGCCTCCAGAAGTTAGATCAGATGGCAAATTGGATTTGGTGCTAGGTCTTTCCCTTTAGGTTTTACCCCAACAATGTTTTCATTAGTTTCGCTCACTCTCGAAATCAAGCATTTTACAGCAGGTTGGAGCAGCCTGTATCTCAGCACAGGAATAAGGTAGGGAAGAATTCAAATACTCATTTTGACTGCCTCCAGAAGTTAGATCAGATGGCAAATTGGATTTGGTGCTAGGTCTTTCCCTTTAGGTTTTACCCCAACAATGTTTTCATTAGTTTCGCTCACTCTCGAAATCAAGCATTTTACAGCAGGTTGGAGCAGCCTGTATCTCAGCACAGGAATAAGGTAGGGAAGAATTCTAAGGATCATTTTGACTGCCTCCAGAAGTTAGATCAGATGGCAAATTGGATTTGGTGCTAGGTCTTTCCCTTTAGGTTTTACCCCAACAATGTTTTCATTAGTTTCGCTCACTCTCGAAATCAAGCATTTTACAGCAGGTTGGAGCAGCCTGTATCTCAGCACAGGAATAAGGTAGGGAAGAATTCTAAGGATCATTTTGACTGCCTCCAGAAGTTAGATCAGATGGCAAATTGGATTTGGTGCTAGGTCTTTCCCTTTAGGTTTTACCCCAACAATGTTTTCATTAGTTTCGCTCACTCTCAAAATCAAGCATTTTACAGCAGGTTGGAGCAGCCTGTATCTCAGCACAGGAATAAGGTAGGGAAGAATTCTAAGGATCATTTTGACTGCCTCCAGAAGTTAGATCAGATGGCAAATTGGATTTGGTGCTAGGTCTTTCCCTTTAGGTTTTACCCCAACAATGTTTTCATTAGTTTCGCTCACTCTCGAAATCAAGCATTTTACAGCAGGTTGGAGCAGCCTGTATCTCAGCACAGGAATAAGGTAGGGAAGAATTCTAAGGATCATTTTGACTGCCTCCAGAAGTTAGATCAGATGGCAAATTGGATTTGGTGCTAGGTCTTTCCCTTTAGGTTTTACCCCAACAATGTTTTCATTAGTTTCGCTCACTCTCGAAATCAAGCATTTTACAGCAGGTTGGAGCAGCCTGTATCTCAGCACAGGAATAAGGTAGGGAAGAATTCTAAGGATCATTTTGACTGCCTCCAGAAGTTAGATCAGATGGCAAATTGGATTTGGTGCTAGGTCTTTCCCTTTAGGTTTTACCCCAACAATGTTTTCATTAGTTTCGCTCACTCTCGAAATCAAGCATTTTACAGCAGGTTGGAGCAGCCTGTATCTCAGCACAGGAATAAGGTAGGGAAGAATTCTAAGGATCATTTTGACTGCCTCCAGAAGTTAGATCAGATGGCAAATTGGATTTGGTGCTAGGCCTTTCCCTTTAGGTTTTACCCCAACAATGTTTTCATTAGTTTCGCTCACTCTCGAAATCAAGCATTTTACAGCAGGTTGGAGCAGCCTGTATCTCAGCACAGGAATAAGGTAGGGAAGAATTCTAAGGATCATTTTGACTGCCTCCAGAAGTTAGATCAGCTGGCAAATTGGATTTGGTGCTAGGTCTTTCCCTTTAGGTTTTACCCCAACAATGTTTTCATTAGTTTCGCTCACTCTCGAAATCAAGCATTTTACAGCAGGTTGGAGCAGCCTGTATCTCAGCACAGGAATAAGGTAGGGAAGAATTCTAAGGATCATTTTGACTGCCTCCAGAAGTTAGATCAGATGGCAAATTGGATTTGGTGCTAGGTCTTTCCCTTTAGGTTTTACCCCAACAATGTTTTCATTAGTTTCGCTCACTCTCGAAATCAAGCATTTTACAGCAGGTTGGAGCAGCCTGTATCTCAGCACAGGAATAAGGTAGGGAAGAATTCAAATACTCATTTTGACTGCCTCCAGAAGTTAGATCAGATGGCAAATTGGATTTGGTGCTAGGTCTTTCCCTTTAGGTTTTACCCCAACAATGTTTTCATTAGTTTCGCTCACTCTCGAAATCAAGCATTTTACAGCAGGTTGGAGCAGCCTGTATCTCAGCACAGGAATAAGGTAGGGAAGAATTCTAAGGATCATTTTGACTGCCTCCAGAAGTTAGATCAGATGGCAAATTGGATTTGGTGCTAGGTCTTTCCCTTTAGGTTTTACCCCAACAATGTTTTCATTAGTTTCGCTCACTCTCGAAATCAAGCATTTTACAGCAGGTTGGAGCAGCCTGTATCTCAGCACAGGAATAAGGTAGGGAAGAATTCTAAGGATCATTTTGACTGCCTCCAGAAGTTAGATCAGATGGCAAATTGGATTTGGTGCTAGGTCTTTCCCTTTAGGTTTTACCCCAACAATGTTTTCATTAGTTTCGCTCACTCTCGAAATCAAGCATTTTACAGCAGGTTGGAGCAGCCTGTATCTCAGCACAGGAATAAGGTAGGGACGAATTCTAAGGATCATTTTGACTGCCTCCAGAAGTTAGATCAGATGGCAAATTGGATTTGGTGCTAGGTCTTTCCCTTTAGGTTTTACCCCAACAATGTTTTCATTAGTTTCGCTCACTCTCGAAATCAAGCATTTTACAGCAGGTTGGAGCAGCCTGTATCTCAGCACAGGAATAAGGTAGGGAAGAATTCTAAGGATCATTTTGACTGCCTCCAGAAGTTAGATCAGATGGCAAATTGGATTTGGTGCTAGGTCTTTCCCTTTAGGTTTTACCCCAACAATGTTTTCATTAGTTTCGCTCACTCTCGAAATCAAGCATTTTACAGCAGGTTGGAGCAGCCTGTATCTCAGCACAGGAATAAGGTAGGGAAGAATTCTAAGGATCATTTTGACTGCCTCCAGAAGTTAGATCAGATGGCAAATTGGATTTGGTGCTAGGTCTTTCCCTTTAGGTTTTACCCCAACAATGTTTTCATTAGTTTCGCTCACTCTCGAAATCAAGCATTTTACAGCAGGTTGGAGCAGCCTGTATCTCAGCACAGGAATAAGGTAGGGAAGAATTCTAAGGATCATTTTGACTGCCTCCAGAAGTTAGATCAGATGGCAAATTGGATTTGGTGCTAGGTCTTTCCCTTTAGGTTTTACCCCAACAATGTTTTCATTAGTTTCGCTCACTCTCAAAATCAAGCATTTTACAGCAGGTTGGAGCAGCCTGTATCTCAGCACAGGAATAAGGTAGAGAAGAATTCTAAGGATCATTTTGACTGCCTCCAGAAGTTAGATCAGATGGCAAATTGGATTTGGTGCTAGGTCTTTCCCTTTAGGTTTTACCCCAACAATGTTTTCATTAGTTTCGCTCACTCTCGAAATCAAGCATTTTACAGCAGGTTGGAGCAGCCTGTATCTCAGCACAGGAATAAGGTAGGGAAGAATTCTAAGGATCATTTTGACTGCCTCCAGAAGTTAGATCAGATGGCAAATTGGATTTGGTGCTAGGTCTTTCCCTTTAGGTTTTACCCCAACAATGTTTTCATTAGTTTCGCTCACTCTCGAAATCAAGCATTTTACAGCAGGTTGGAGCAGCCTGTATCTCAGCACAGGAATAAGGTAGGGAAGAATTCTAAGGATCATTTTGACTGCCTCCAGAAGTTAGATCAGATGGCAAATTGGATTTGGTGCTAGGTCTTTCCCTTTAGGTTTTACCCCAACAATGTTTTCATTAGTTTCGCTCACTCTCGAAATCAAGCATTTTACAGCAGGTTGGAGCAGCCTGTATCTCAGCACAGGAATAAGGTAGGGAAGAATTCAAATACTCATTTTGACTGCCTCCAGAAGTTAGATCAGATGGCAAATTGGATTTGGTGCTAGGTCTTTCCCTTTAGGTTTTACCCCAACAATGTTTTCATTAGTTTCGCTCACTCTCGAAATCAAGCATTTTACAGCAGGTTGGAGCAGCCTGTATCTCAGCACAGGAATAAGGTAGGGAAGAATTCTAAGGATCATTTTGACTGCCTCCAGAAGTTAGATCAGATGGCAAATTGGATTTGGTGCTAGGTCTTTCCCTTTAGGTTTTACCCCAACAATGTTTTCATTAGTTTTGCTCACTCTCGAAATCAAGCATTTTACAGCAGGTTGGAGCAGCCTGTATCTCAGCACAGGAATAAGGTAGGGAAGAATTCTAAGGATCATTTTGACTGCCTCCAGAAGTTAGATCAGATGGCAAATTGGATTTGGTGCTAGGTCTTTCCCTTTAGGTTTTACCCCAACAATGTTTTCATTAGTTTCGCTCACTCTCGAAATCAAGCATTTTACAGCAGGTTGGAGCAGCCTGTATCTCAGCACAGGAATAAGGTAGGGAAGAATTCAAATACTCATTTTGACTGCCTCCAGAAATTAGATCAGATGGCAAATTGGATTTGGTGCTAGGTCTTTCCCTTTAGGTTTTACCCCAACAATGTTTTCATTAGTTTCGCTCACTCTCGAAATCAAGCATTTTACAGCAGGTTGGAGCAGCCTGTATCTCAGCACAGGAATAAGGTAGGGAAGAATTCTAAGGATCATTTTGACTGCCTCCAGAAGTTAGATCAGATGGCAAATTGGATTTGGTGCTAGGTCTTTCCCTTTAGGTTTTACCCCAACAATGTTTTCATTAGTTTCGCTCACTCTCGAAATCAAGCATTTTACAGCAGGTTGGAGCAGCCTGTATCTCAGCACAGGAATAAGGTAGGGAAGAATTCTAAGGATCATTTTGACTGCCTCCAGAAGTTAGATCAGATGGCAAATTGGATTTGGTGCTAGGTCTTTCCCTTTAGGTTTTACCCCAACAATGTTTTCATTAGTTTCGCTCACTCTCGAAATCAAGCATTTTACAGCAGGTTGGAGCAGCCTGTATCTCAGCACAGGAATAAGGTAGGGAAGAATTCTAAGGATCATTTTGACTGCCTCCAGAAGTTAGATCAGATGGCAAATTGGATTTGGTGCTAGGTCTTTCCCTTTAGGTTTTACCCCAACAATGTTTTCATTAGTTTCGCTCACTCTCGAAATCAAGCAT
Organism: Melanerpes formicivorus; assembly: GCF_026170545.1. Classification (NCBI taxonomy): domain Eukaryota; kingdom Metazoa; phylum Chordata; class Aves; order Piciformes; family Picidae; genus Melanerpes; species Melanerpes formicivorus. The sequence continues at coordinate 36,140 of NW_027143816.1, forward strand.
TTTACAGCAGGTTGGAGCAGCCTGTATCTCAGCACAGGAATAAGGTAGGGAAGAATTCTAAGGATCATTTTGACTGCCTCCAGAAGTTAGATCAGATGGCAAATTGGATTTGGTGCTAGGTCTTTCCCTTTAGGTTTTACCCCAACAATGTTTTCATTAGTTTCGCTCACTCTCGAAATCAAGCATTTTACAGCAGGTTGGAGCAGCCTGTATCTCAGCACAGGAATAAGGTAGGGAAGAATTCTAAGGATCATTTTGACTGCCTCCAGAAGTTAGATCAGATGGCCAATGGAATTTGGTGCTAGGTCTTTCCCTTTAGGTTTTACCCCAACAATGTTTTCATTAGTTTCGCTCACTCTCGAAATCAAGCATTTTACAGCAGGTTGGAGCAGCCTGTATCTCAGCACAGGAATAAGGTAGGGAAGAATTCTAAGGATCATTTTGACTGCCTCCAGAAGTTAGATCAGATGGCAAATTGGATTTGGTGCTAGGTCTTTCCCTTTAGGTTTTACCCCAACAATGTTTTCATTAGTTTCGCTCGCTCTCGAAATCAAGCATTTTACAGCAGGTTGGAGCAGCCTGTATCTCAGCACAGGAATAAGGTAGGGAAGAATTCAAATACTCATTTTGACTGCCTGCAGAAGTTAGATCAGATGGCAAATTGGATTTGGTGCTAGGTCTTTCCCTTTAGGTTTTACCCCAACAATGTTTTCATTAGTTTCGCTCACTCTCGAAATCAAGCATTTTACAGCAGGTTGGAGCAGCCTGTATCTCAGCACAGGAATAAGGTAGGGAAGAATTCAAATACTCATTTTGACTGCCTCCAGAAGTTAGATCAGATGGCAAATTGGATTTGGTGCTAGGTCTTTCCCTTTAGGTTTTACCCCAACAATGTTTTCATTAGTTTCGCTCACTCTCGAAATCAAGCATTTTACAGCAGGTTGGAGCAGCCTGTATCTCAGCACAGGAATAAGGTAGGGAAGAATTCTAAGGATCATTTTGACTGCCTCCAGAAGTTAGATCAGATGGCAAATTGGATTTGGTGCTAGGTCTTTCCCTTTAGGTTTTACCCCAACAATGTTTTCATTAGTTTCGCTCACTCTCGAAATCAAGCATTTTACAGCAGGTTGGAGCAGCCTGTATCTCAGCACAGGAATAAGGTAGGGAAGAATTCTAAGGATCATTTTGACTGCCTCCAGAAGTTAGATCAGATGGCAAATTGGATTTGGTGCTAGGTCTTTCCCTTTAGGTTTTACCCCAACAATGTTTTCATTAGTTTCGCTCACTCTCGAAATCAAGCATTTTACAGCAGGTTGGAGCAGCCTGTATCTCAGCACAGGAATAAGGTAGGGAAGAATTCTAAGGATCATTTTGACTGCCTCCAGAAGTTAGATCAGATGGCAAATTGGATTTGGTGCTAGGTCTTTCCCTTTAGGTTTTACCCCAACAATGTTTTCATTAGTTTCGCTCACTCTCGAAATCAAGCATTTTACAGCAGGTTGGAGCAGCCTGTATCTCAGCACAGGAATAAGGTAGGGAAGAATTCTAAGGATCATTTTGACTGCCTCCAGAAGTTAGATCAGATGGCAAATTGGATTTGGTGCTAGGTCTTTCCCTTTAGGTTTTACCCCAACAATGTTTTCATTAGTTTCGCTCACTCTCGAAATCAAGCATTTTACAGCAGGTTGGAGCAGCCTGTATCTCAGCACAGGAATAAGGTAGGGAAGAATTCTAAGGATCATTTTGACTGCCTCCAGAAGTTAGATCAGATGGCCAATGGAATTTGGTGCTAGGTCTTTCCCTTTAGGTTTTACCCCAACAATGTTTTCATTAGTTTCGCTCACTCTCGAAATCAAGCATTTTACAGCAGGTTGGAGCAGCCTGTATCTCAGCACAGGAATAAGGTAGGGAAGAATTCTAAGGATCATTTTGACTGCCTCCAGAAGTTAGATCAGATGGCAAATTGGATTTGGTGCTAGGTCTTTCCCTTTAGGTTTTACCCCAACAATGTTTTCATTAGTTTCGCTCACTCTCGAAATCAAGCATTTTACAGCAGGTTGGAGCAGCCTGTATCTCAGCACAGGAATAAGGTAGGGAAGAATTCTAAGGATCATTTTGACTGCCTCCAGAAGTTAGATCAGATGGCAAATTGGATTTGGTGCTAGGTCTTTCCCTTTAGGTTTTACCCCAACAATGTTTTCATTAGTTTCGCTCACTCTCGAAATCAAGCATTTTACAGCAGGTTGGAGCAGCCTGTATCTCAGCACAGGAATAAGGTAGGGAAGAATTCTAAGGATCATTTTGACTGCCTCCAGAAGTTAGATCAGATGGCCAATGGAATTTGGTGCTAGGTCTTTCCCTTTAGGTTTTACCCCAACAATGTTTTCATTAGTTTCGCTCACTCTCGAAATCAAGCATTTTACAGCAGGTTGGAGCAGCCTGTATCTCAGCACAGGAATAAGGTAGGGAAGAATTCTAAGGATCATTTTGACTGCCTCCAGAAGTTAGATCAGATGGCAAATTGGATTTGGTGCTAGGTCTTTCCCTTTAGGTTTTACCCCAACAATGTTTTCATTAGTTTCGCTCACTCTCGAAATCAAGCATTTTACAGCAGGTTGGAGCAGCCTGTATCTCAGCACAGGAATAAGGTAGGGAAGAATTCTAAGGATCATTTTGACTGCCTCCAGAAGTTAGATCAGATGGCAAATTGGATTTGGTGCTAGGTCTTTCCCTTTAGGTTTTACCCCAACAATGTTTTCATTAGTTTCGCTCACTCTCGAAATCAAGCATTTTACAGCAGGTTGGAGCAGCCTGTATCTCAGCACAGGAATAAGGTAGGGAAGAATTCTAAGGATCATTTTGACTGCCTCCAGAAGTTAGATCAGATGGCAAATTGGATTTGGTGCTAGGTCTTTCCCTTTAGGTTTTACCCCAACAATGTTTTCATTAGTTTCGCTCACTCTCGAAATCAAGCATTTTACAGCAGGTTGGAGCAGCCTGTATCTCAGCACAGGAATAAGGTAGGGAAGAATTCTAAGGATCATTTTGACTGCCTCCAGAAGTTAGATCAGATGGCAAATTGGATTTGGTGCTAGGTCTTTCCCTTTAGGTTTTACCCCAACAATGTTTTCATTAGTTTCGCTCACTCTCGAAATCAAGCATTTTACAGCAGGTTGGAGCAGCCTGTATCTCAGCACAGGAATAAGGTAGGGAAGAATTCTAAGGATCATTTTGACTGCCTCCAGAAGTTAGATCAGATGGCAAATTGGATTTGGTGCTAGGTCTTTCCCTTTAGGTTTTACCCCAACAATGTTTTCATTAGTTTCGCTCACTCTCGAAATCAAGCATTTTACAGCAGGTTGGAGCAGCCTGTATCTCAGCACAGGAATAAGGTAGGGAAGAATTCTAAGGATCATTTTGACTGCCTCCAGAAGTTAGATCAGATGGCAAATTGGATTTGGTGCTAGGTCTTTCCCTTTAGGTTTTACCCCAACAATGTTTTCATTAGTTTCGCTCACTCTCAAAATCAAGCATTTTACAGCAGGTTGGAGCAGCCTGTATCTCAGCACAGGAATAAGGTAGGGAAGAATTCTAAGGATCATTTTGACTGCCTCCAGAAGTTAGATCAGATGGCAAATTGGATTTGGTGCTAGGTCTTTCCCTTTAGGTTTTACCCCAACAATGTTTTCATTAGTTTCGCTCACTCTCGAAATCAAGCATTTTACAGCAGGTTGGAGCAGCCTGTATCTCAGCACAGGAATAAGGTAGGGAAGAATTCAAATACTCATTTTGACTGCCTCCAGAAGTTAGATCAGATGGCAAATTGGATTTGGTGCTAGGTCTTTCCCTTTAGGTTTTACCCCAACAATGTTTTCATTAGTTTCGCTCACTCTCGAAATCAAGCATTTTACAGCAGGTTGGAGCAGCCTGTATCTCAGCACAGGAATAAGGTAGGGAAGAATTCTAAGGATCATTTTGACTGCCTCCAGAAGTTAGATCAGATGGCAAATTGGATTTGGTGCTAGGTCTTTCCCTTTAGGTTTTACCCCAACAATGTTTTCATTAGTTTCGCTCACTCTCGAAATCAAGCATTTTACAGCAGGTTGGAGCAGCCTGTATCTCAGCACAGGAATAAGGTAGGGAAGAATTCTAAGGATCATTTTGACTGCCTCCAGAAGTTAGATCAGATGGCAAATTGGATTTGGTGCTAGGTCTTTCCCTTTAGGTTTTACCCCAACAATGTTTTCATTAGTTTCGCTCACTCTCGAAATCAAGCATTTTACAGCAGGTTGGAGCAGCCTGTATCTCAGCACAGGAATAAGGTAGGGAAGAATTCTAAGGATCATTTTGACTGCCTCCAGAAGTTAGATCAGATGGCAAATTGGATTTGGTGCTAGGTCTTTCCCTTTAGGTTTTACCCCAACAATGTTTTCATTAGTTTCGCTCACTCTCGAAATCAAGCATTTTACAGCAGGTTGGAGCAGCCTGTATCTCAGCACAGGAATAAGGTAGGGAAGAATTCTAAGGATCATTTTGACTGCCTCCAGAAGTTAGATCAGATGGCAAATTGGATTTGGTGCTAGGTCTTTCCCTTTAGGTTTTACCCCAACAATGTTTTCATTAGTTTCGCTCACTCTCGAAATCAAGCATTTTACAGCAGGTTGGAGCAGCCTGTATCTCAGCACAGGAATAAGGTAGGGAAGAATTCTAAGGATCATTTTGACTGCCTCCAGAAGTTAGATCAGATGGCAAATTGGATTTGGTGCTAGGTCTTTCCCTTTAGGTTTTACCCCAACAATGTTTTCATTAGTTTCGCTCACTCTCAAAATCAAGCATTTTACAGCAGGTTGGAGCAGCCTGTATCTCAGCACAGGAATAAGGTAGGGAAGAATTCTAAGGATCATTTTGACTGCCTCCAGAAGTTAGATCAGATGGCAAATTGGATTTGGTGCTAGGTCTTTCCCTTTAGGTTTTACCCCAACAATGTTTTCATTAGTTTCGCTCACTCTCGAAATCAAGCATTTTACAGCAGGTTGGAGCAGCCTGTATCTCAGCACAGGAATAAGGTAGGGAAGAATTCAAATACTCATTTTGACTGCCTCCAGAAGTTAGATCAGATGGCAAATTGGATTTGGTGCTAGGTCTTTCCCTTTAGGTTTTACCCCAACAATGTTTTCATTAGTTTCGCTCACTCTCGAAATCAAGCATTTTACAGCAGGTTGGAGCAGCCTGTATCTCAGCACAGGAATAAGGTAGGGAAGAATTCTAAGGATCATTTTGACTGCCTCCAGAAGTTAGATCAGATGGCAAATTGGATTTGGTGCTAGGTCTTTCCCTTTAGGTTTTACCCCAACAATGTTTTCATTAGTTTCGCTCACTCTCGAAATCAAGCATTTTACAGCAGGTTGGAGCAGCCTGTATCTCAGCACAGGAATAAGGTAGGGAAGAATTCTAAGGATCATTTTGACTGCCTCCAGAAGTTAGATCAGATGGCAAATTGGATTTGGTGCTAGGTCTTTCCCTTTAGGTTTTACCCCAACAATGTTTTCATTAGTTTCGCTCACTCTCGAAATCAAGCATTTTACAGCAGGTTGGAGCAGCCTGTATCTCAGCACAGGAATAAGGTAGGGAAGAATTCAAATACTCATTTTGACTGCCTCCAGAAGTTAGATCAGATGGCAAATTGGATTTGGTGCTAGGTCTTTCCCTTTAGGTTTTACCCCAACAATGTTTTCATTAGTTTCGCTCACTCTCGAAATCAAGCATTTTACAGCAGGTTGGAGCAGCCTGTATCTCAGCACAGGAATAAGGTAGGGAAGAATTCTAAGGATCATTTTGACTGCCTCCAGAAGTTAGATCAGATGGCAAATTGGATTTGGTGCTAGGTCTTTCCCTTTAGGTTTTACCCCAACAATGTTTTCATTAGTTTTGCTCGCTCTCGAAATCAAGCATTTTACAGCAGGTTGGAGCAGCCTGTATCTCAGCACAGGAATAAGGTAGGGAAGAATTCTAAGGATCATTTTGACTGCCTCCAGAAGTTAGATCAGATGGCAAATTGGATTTGGTGCTAGGTCTTTCCCTTTAGGTTTTACCCCAACAATGTTTTCATTAGTTTCGCTCACTCTCGAAATCAAGCATTTTACAGCAGGTTGGAGCAGCCTGTATCTCAGCACAGGAATAAGGTAGGGAAGAATTCAAATACTCATTTTGACTGCCTCCAGAAGTTAGATCAGATGGCAAATTGGATTTGGTGCTAGGTCTTTCCCTTTAGGTTTTACCCCAACAATGTTTTCATTAGTTTCGCTCACTCTCGAAATCAAGCATTTTACAGCAGGTTGGAGCAGCCTGTATCTCAGCACAGGAATAAGGTAGGGAAGAATTCTAAGGATCATTTTGACTGCCTCCAGAAGTTAGATCAGATGGCAAATTGGATTTGGTGCTAGGTCTTTCCCTTTAGGTTTTACCCCAACAATGTTTTCATTAGTTTCGCTCACTCTCGAAATCAAGCATTTTACAGCAGGTTGGAGCAGCCTGTATCTCAGCACAGGAATAAGGTAGGGAAGAATTCTAAGGATCATTTTGACTGCCTCCAGAAGTTAGATCAGATGGCCAATGGAATTTGGTGCTAGGTCTTTCCCTTTAGGTTTTACCCCAACAATGTTTTCATTAGTTTCGCTCACTCTCGAAATCAAGCATTTTACAGCAGGTTGGAGCAGCCTGTATCTCAGCACAGGAATAAGGTAGGGAAGAATTCTAAGGATCATTTTGACTGCCTCCAGAAGTTAGATCAGATGGCAAATTGGATTTGGTGCTAGGTCTTTCCCTTTAGGTTTTACCCCAACAATGTTTTCATTAGTTTCGCTCACTCTCGAAATCAAGCATTTTACAGCAGGTTGGAGCAGCCTGTATCTCAGCACAGGAATAAGGTAGGGAAGAATTCTAAGGATCATTTTGACTGCCTCCAGAAGTTAGATCAGATGGCCAATGGAATTCTGTGCTAGGTCTTTCCCTTTAGGTTTTACCCCAACAATGTTTTCATTAGTTTCGCTCACTCTCGAAATCAAGCATTTTACAGCAGGTTGGAGCAGCCTGTATCTCAGCACAGGAATAAGGTAGGGAAGAATTCAAATACTCATTTTGACTGCCTCCAGAAGTTAGATCAGATGGCAAATTGGATTTGGTGCTAGGTCTTTCCCTTTAGGTTTTACCCCAACAATGTTTTCATTAGTTTCGCTCGCTCTCGAAATCAAGCATTTTACAGCAGGTTGGAGCAGCCTGTATCTCAGCACAGGAATAAGGTAGGGAAGAATTCTAAGGATCATTTTGACTGCCTCCAGAAGTTAGATCAGATGGCAAATTGGATTTGGTGCTAGGTCTTTCCCTTTAGGTTTTACCCCAACAATGTTTTCATTAGTTTCGCTCACTCTCGAAATCAAGCATTTTACAGCAGGTTGGAGCAGCCTGTATCTCAGCACAGGAATAAGGTAGGGAAGAATTCTAAGGATCATTTTGACTGCCTCCAGAAGTTAGATCAGATGGCAAATTGGATTTGGTGCTAGGTCTTTCCCTTTAGGTTTTACCCCAACAATGTTTTCATTAGTTTCGCTCACTCTCGAAATCAAGCATTTTACAGCAGGTTGGAGCAGCCTGTATCTCAGCACAGGAATAAGGTAGGGAAGAATTCTAAGGATCATTTTGACTGCCTCCAGAAGTTAGATCAGATGGCAAATTGGATTTGGTGCTAGGTCTTTCCCTTTAGGTTTTACCCCAACAATGTTTTCATTAGTTTCGCTCACTCTCGAAATCAAGCATTTTACAGCAGGTTGGAGCAGCCTGTATCTCAGCACAGGAATAAGGTAGGGAAGAATTCTAAGGATCATTTTGACTGCCTCCAGAAGTTAGATCAGATGGCAAATTGGATTTGGTGCTAGGTCTTTCCCTTTAGGTTTTACCCCAACAATGTTTTCATTAGTTTCGCTCACTCTCAAAATCAAGCATTTTACAGCAGGTTGGAGCAGCCTGTATCTCAGCACAGGAATAAGGTAGGGAAGAATTCTAAGGATCATTTTGACTGCCTCCAGAAGTTAGATCAGATGGCAAATTGGATTTGGTGCTAGGTCTTTCCCTTTAGGTTTTACCCCAACAATGTTTTCATTAGTTTCGCTCACTCTCGAAATCAAGCATTTTACAGCAGGTTGGAGCAGCCTGTATCTCAGCACAGGAATAAGGTAGGGAAGAATTCAAATACTCATTTTGACTGCCTCCAGAAGTTAGATCAGATGGCAAATTGGATTTGGTGCTAGGTCTTTCCCTTTAGGTTTTACCCCAACAATGTTTTCATTAGTTTCGCTCACTCTCGAAATCAAGCATTTTACAGCAGGTTGGAGCAGCCTGTATCTCAGCACAGGAATAAGGTAGGGAAGAATTCTAAGGATCATTTTGACTGCCTCCAGAAGTTAGATCAGATGGCAAATTGGATTTGGTGCTAGGTCTTTCCCTTTAGGTTTTACCCCAACAATGTTTTCATTAGTTTCGCTCACTCTCGAAATCAAGCATTTTACAGCAGGTTGGAGCAGCCTGTATCTCAGCACAGGAATAAGGTAGGGAAGAATTCTAAGGATCATTTTGACTGCCTCCAGAAGTTAGATCAGATGGCAAATTGGATTTGGTGCTAGGTCTTTCCCTTTAGGTTTTACCCCAACAATGTTTTCATTAGTTTCGCTCACTCTCGAAATCAAGCATTTTACAGCAGGTTGGAGCAGCCTGTATCTCAGCACAGGAATAAGGTAGGGAAGAATTCAAATACTCATTTTGACTGCCTCCAGAAGTTAGATCAGATGGCAAATTGGATTTGGTGCTAGGTCTTTCCCTTTAGGTTTTACCCCAACAATGTTTTCATTAGTTTCGCTCACTCTCGAAATCAAGCATTTTACAGCAGGTTGGAGCAGCCTGTATCTCAGCACAGGAATAAGGTAGGGAAGAATTCTAAGGATCATTTTGACTGCCTCCAGAAGTTAGATCAGATGGCAAATTGGATTTGGTGCTAGGTCTTTCCCTTTAGGTTTTACCCCAACAATGTTTTCATTAGTTTTGCTCACTCTCGAAATCAAGCATTTTACAGCAGGTTGGAGCAGCCTGTATCTCAGCACAGGAATAAGGTAGGGAAGAATTCTAAGGATCATTTTGACTGCCTCCAGAAGTTAGATCAGATGGCAAATTGGATTTGGTGCTAGGTCTTTCCCTTTAGGTTTTACCCCAACAATGTTTTCATTAGTTTCGCTCACTCTCGAAATCAAGCATTTTACAGCAGGTTGGAGCAGCCTGTATCTCAGCACAGGAATAAGGTAGGGAAGAATTCTAAGGATCATTTTGACTGCCTCCAGAAGTTAGATCAGATGGCAAATTGGATTTGGTGCTAGGTCTTTCCCTTTAGGTTTTACCCCAACAATGTTTTCATTAGTTTCGCTCACTCTCGAAATCAAGCATTTTACAGCAGGTTGGAGCAGCCTGTATCTCAGCACAGGAATAAGGTAGGGAAGAATTCTAAGGATCATTTTGACTGCCTCCAGAAGTTAGATCAGATGGCAAATTGGATTTGGTGCTAGGTCTTTCCCTTTAGGTTTTACCCCAACAATGTTTTCATTAGTTTCGCTCACTCTCGAAATCAAGCATTTTACAGCAGGTTGGAGCAGCCTGTATCTCAGCACAGGAATAAGGTAGGGAAGAATTCTAAGGATCATTTTGACTGCCTCCAGAAGTTAGATCAGATGGCCAATGGAATTTGGTGCTAGGTCTTTCCCTTTAGGTTTTACCCCAACAATGTTTTCATTAGTTTCGCTCACTCTCGAAATCAAGCATTTTACAGCAGGTTGGAGCAGCCTGTATCTCAGCACAGGAATAAGGTAGGGAAGAATTCTAAGGATCATTTTGACTGCCTCCAGAAGTTAGATCAGATGGCAAATTGGATTTGGTGCTAGGTCTTTCCCTTTAGGTTTTACCCCAACAATGTTTTCATTAGTTTCGCTCACTCTCGAAATCAAGCATTTTACAGCAGGTTGGAGCAGCCTGTATCTCAGCACAGGAATAAGGTAGGGAAGAATTCTAAGGATCATTTTGACTGCCTCCAGAAGTTAGATCAGATGGCAAATTGGATTTGGTGCTAGGTCTTTCCCTTTAGGTTTTACCCCAACAATGTTTTCATTAGTTTCGCTCACTCTCGAAATCAAGCATTTTACAGCAGGTTGGAGCAGCCTGTATCTCAGAACAGGAATAAGGTAGGGAAGAATTCTAAGGATCATTTTGACTGCCTCCAGAAGTTAGATCAGATGGCAAATTGGATTTGGTGCTAGGTCTTTCCCTTTAGGTTTTACCCCAACAATGTTTTCATTAGTTTCGCTCACTCTCGAAATCAAGCATTTTACAGCAGGTTGGAGCAGCCTGTATCTCAGCACAGGAATAAGGTAGGGAAGAATTCTAAGGATCATTTTGACTGCCTCCAGAAGTTAGATCAGATGGCCAATGGAATTTGGTGCTAGGTCTTTCCCTTTAGGTTTTACCCCAACAATGTTTTCATTAGTTTCGCTCACTCTCGAAATCAAGCATTTTACAGCAGGTTGGAGCAGCCTGTATCTCAGCACAGGAATAAGGTAGGGAAGAATTCTAAGGATCATTTTGACTGCCTCCAGAAGTTAGATCAGATGGCAAATTGGATTTGGTGCTAGGTCTTTCCCTTTAGGTTTTACCCCAACAATGTTTTCATTAGTTTCGCTCGCTCTCGAAATCAAGCATTTTACAGCAGGTTGGAGCAGCCTGTATCTCAGCACAGGAATAAGGTAGGGAAGAATTCTAAGGATCATTTTGACTGCCTCCAGAAGTTAGATCAGATGGCAAATTGGATTTGGTGCTAGGTCTTTCCCTTTAGGTTTTACCCCAACAATGTTTTCATTAGTTTCGCTCGCTCTCGAAATCAAGCATTTTACAGCAGGTTGGAGCAGCCTGTATCTCAGCACAGGAATAAGGTAGGGAAGAATTCAAATACTCATTTTGACTGCCTGCAGAAGTTAGATCAGATGGCAAATTGGATTTGGTGCTAGGTCTTTCCCTTTAGGTTTTACCCCAACAATGTTTTCATTAGTTTCGCTCACTCTCGAAATCAAGCATTTTACAGCAGGTTGGAGCAGCCTGTATCTCAGCACAGGAATAAGGTAGGGAAGAATTCTAAGG